>NW_026776708.1:0-67945 GCF_030936135.1 Gavia stellata | reverse complement strand
TCGTACACAGCCTCTCCTGCTCAATCTGGCCAGAGCTCAACACCGAAATTGCGAACGTCCAGCGATTGCTCCTACACTAAAGGTGCCAGCCCTGAAAGCTCTTGCTGCTCCTCATCTCCCACTGGTAACCTCTCAAACAAACCACAAACACTTGGGCTCTGAACTTGTTTAGCCTACTAAAACTTCCAACGTACACTGCCTCTCCTCCTCAATCTGGCCAGAGCTCAACACCGAAATTGCGAACGTCCAGCGATAGCTCCTACGCTAAAGGGGCCAGCCCTGAAAGCTCTTGCTGGTCCTCATCTCCCACTGGTAACCTCTCAAACGAACCACAAACACTTGGGCTCTGAACTTGTTTAGCCTACTAAAACTTCCAACGTACACAGCCTCTCCTGCTCAATCTGGCCAGAGCTCAACACCGAAATTGCGAACGTCCAGCGATTGCTCCTACACTAAAGGGGCCAGCCCTGAAAGCTCTTGCTGCTCCTCATCTCCCACTGGTAACCTCTCAAACGAACCCACAAACACTTGGGCTCTGAACTTGTTTAGCCTACTAAAACTTCCAACGTACACAGCCTCTCTTGCTCAATCTGGCCCGAGCTCAACACCGAAATTGCGAACGTCCAGCGATTGCTCCTACACTAAAGGTGCCAGCCCTGAAAGCTCTTGCTGGTCCTCATCTCCCACTGGTAACCTCTCAAACGAACCACAAACACTTGGCCTCTGAACTTCTTTAGCCTACTAAAACTTCCAACGTACACAGCCTCTCCTGCTCAATCTGGCCAGAGCTCAACAGCGGAATTGCAAACGTCCAGCGATTGCTCCTACACTAAAGGTGCCAGCCCTGAAAGCTCTTGCTGGTCCTCATCTCCCACTGGTAACCTCTCAAACGAACCACAAACACTTGGGCTCTGAACTTGTTTCGCCTACTAAAACTTCCAACGTACACAGCCTCTCCTGCTCAATCTGGCCAGAGCTCAACACCGAAATTGCGAACGTCCAGGGATTGCTCCTACACTAAAGGTGCCAGCCCTGAAAGCTCTTGCTGGTCCTCATCTCCCACTGGTAACCTCTCAAACGAACCACAAACACTTGGGCTCTGAACTTGTTTAGCCTACTAAAACTGCCAACGTACACAGCCTCTCCTGCTCAATCTGGCCAGAGCTCAACACCGAAATTGCGAACGTCCAGCGATTGCTCCTACACTAAAGGGGCCAGCCCTGAAAGCTCTTGCTGGTCCTCATCTCCCACTGGTAACCTCTCAAACGAACCACAAACACTTGGCCTCTGAACTTGTTTAGCCTACTAAAACTTCCAACGTACACTGCCTCTCCTGCTCAATCTGGCCCGAGCTCAACACCGAAATTGCGAACGTCCAGCGATTGCTCCTACACTAAAGGTGCCAGCCCTGAAAGCTCTTGCTGGTCCTCATCTCCCACTGGTAACCTCTCAAACGAACCACAAACACTTGGGCTCTGAACTTGTTTAGCCTACTAAAACTTCCAACGTACACTGCCTCTCCTCCTCAATCTGGCCAGAGCTCAACACCGAAATTGCGAACGTCCAGCGATAGCTCCTACACTAAAGGTGCCAGCCCTGAAAGCTCTTGCTGGTCCTCATCTCCCACTGGTAACCTCTCAAACGAACCACAAACACTTGGGCTCTGAACTTGTTTCGCCTACTAAAACTTCCAACGTACACAGCCTCTCCTGCTCAATCTGGCCAGAGCTCAACACCGAAATTGCGAACGTCCAGCGATTGCTCCTACACTAAAGGGGCCAGCCCTGAAAGCTCTTGCTGGTCCTCATCTCCCACTGGTAACCTCTCAAACGAGCCACAAACACTTGGCCTCTGAACTTGTTTAGCCTACTAAAACTTCCAACGTACACAGCCTCTCCTGCTTCAATCTGGCCAAAATTCACCAACGAAATTGCGAACGTCCAGGGATTGCTCCTACACTAAAGGTGCCAGCCCTGAAAGCTCTTGCTGGTCCTCATCTCCCACTGGTAACCTCTCAAACGAACCACAAACACTTGGCCTCTGAACTTCTTTAGCCTACTAAAACTTCCAACGTACACAGCCTCTCCTGCTCAATCTGGCCAGAGCTCAACAGCGGAATTGCAAACGTCCAGCGATTGCTCCTACACTAAAGGTGCCAGCCCTGAAAGCTCTTGCTGGTCCTCATCTCCCACTGGTAACCTCTCAAACGAACCACAAACACTTGGGCTCTGAACTTGTTTCGCCTACTAAAACTTCCAACGTACACAGCCTCTCCTGCTCAATCTGGCCAGAGCTCAACACCGAAATTGCGAACGTCCAGCGATTGCTCCTACACTAAAGGTGCCAGCCCTGAAATCTCTTGCTGGTCCTCATCTCCCACTGGTAACCTCTCAAACGAACCACAAACACTTGGGCTCTGAACTTGTTTAGCCTACTAAAACTGCCAACGTACACAGCCTCTCCTGCTCAATCTGGCCAGAGCTCAACACCGAAATTGCGAACGTCCAGCGATTGCTCCTACACTAAAGGTGCCAGCCCTGAAAGCTCTTGCTGGTCCTCATCTCCCACTGGTAACCTCTCAAACGAACCACAAACACTTGGGCTCTGAACTTGTTTAGCCTACTAAAACTTCCAACGTACACAGCCTCTCTCCTGCTCAATCTGGCCAGAGCTCAACACCGAAATTGCGAACGTCCAGCGATTGCTCCTACACTAAAGGTGCCAGCCCTGAAAGCTCTTGCTGGTCCTCATCTCCCACTGGTAACCTCTCAAACAAACCACAAACACTTGGGCTCTGAACTTGTTTAGCCTACTAAAACTTCCAACGTACACTGCCTCTCCTCCTCAATCTGGCCAGAGCTCAACACCGAAATTGCGAACGTCCAGCGATAGCTCCTACGCTAAAGGGGCCAGCCCTGAAAGCTCTTGCTGGTCCTCATCTCCCACTGGTAACCTCTCAAACGAACCACAAACACTTGGGCTCTGAACTTGTTTAGGCTACTAAAACTTCCAACGTACACAGCCTCTCCTGCTCAATCTGGCCAGAGCTCAACACCGAAATTGCGAACGTCCAGCGATTGCTCCTACACTAAAGGGGCCAGCCCTGAAAGCTCTTGCTGCTCCTCATCTCCCACTGGTAACCTCTCAAACGAACCACAAACACTTGGGCTCTGAACTTGTTTAGCCTACTAAAACTTCCAACGTACACAGCCTCTCTTGCTCAATCTGGCCCGAGCTCAACACCGAAATTGCGAACGTCCAGCGATTGCTCCTACACTAAAGGTGCCAGCCCTGAAAGCTCTTGCTGGTCCTCATCTCCCACTGGTAACCTCTCAAACGAACCACAAACACTTGGCCTCTGAACTTCTTTAGCCTACTAAAACTTCCAACGTACACAGCCTCTCCTGCTCAATCTGGCCAGAGCTCAACAGCGGAATTGCAAACCTCCAGCGATTGCTCCTACACTAAAGGTGCCAGCCCTGAAAGCTCTTGCTGGTCCTCATCTCCCACTGGTAACCTCTCAAACGAACCACAAACACTTGGGCTCTGAACTTGTTTCGCCTACTAAAACTTCCAACGTACACAGCCTCTCCTGCTCAATCTGGCCAGAGCTCAACACCGAAATTGCGAACGTCCAGCGATTGCTCCTACACTAAAGGTGCCAGCCCTGAAAGCTCTTGCTGGTCCTCATCTCCCACTGGTAACCTCTCAAACGAACCACAAACACTTGGGCTCTGAACTTGTTTAGCCTACTAAAACTGCCAACGTACACAGCCTCTCCTGCTCAATCTGGCCAGAGCTCAACACCGAAATTGCGAACGTCCAGCGATTGCTCCTACACTAAAGGTGCCAGCCCTGAAAGCTCTTGCTGGTCCTCATCTCCCACTGGTAACCTCTCAAACGAACCACAAACACTTGGGCTCTGAACTTGTTTAGCCTACTAAAACTTCCAACGTACACAGCCTCTCCTGCTCAATCTGGCCAGAGCTCAACACCGAAATTGCGAACGTCCAGCGATTGCTCCTACACTAAAGGTGCCAGCCCTGAAAGCTCTTGCTGGTCCTCATCTCCCACTGGTAACCTCTCAAACAAACCACAAACACTTGGGCTCTGAACTTGTTTAGCCTACTAAAACTTCCAACGTACACTGCCTCTCCTCCTCAATCTGGCCAGAGCTCAACACCGAAATTGCGAACGTCCAGCGATAGCTCCTACGCTAAAGGGGCCAGCCCTGAAAGCTCTTGCTGGTCCTCATCTCCCACTGGTAACCTCTCAAACGAACCACAAACACTTGGGCTCTGAACTTGTTTAGCCTACTAAAACTTCCAACGTACACAGCCTCTCCTGCTCAATCTGGCCAGAGCTCAACACCGAAATTGCGAACGTCCAGCGATTGCTCCTACACTAAAGGGGCCAGCCCTGAAAGCTCTTGCTGCTCCTCATCTCCCACTGGTAACCTCTCAAACGAACCACAAACACTTGGGCTCTGAACTTGTTTAGCCTACTAAAACTTCCAACGTACACAGCCTCTCTTGCTCAATCTGGCCCGAGCTCAACACCGAAATTGCGAACGTCCAGCGATTGCTCCTACACTAAAGGTGCCAGCCCTGAAAGCTCTTGCTGGTCCTCATCTCCCACTGGTAACCTCTCAAACGAACCACAAACACTTGGCCTCTGAACTTCTTTAGCCTACTAAAACTTCCAACGTACACAGCCTCTCCTGCTCAATCTGGCCAGAGCTCAACAGCGGAATTGCAAACGTCCAGCGATTGCTCCTACACTAAAGGTGCCAGCCCTGAAAGCTCTTGCTGGTCCTCATCTCCCACTGGTAACCTCTCAAACGAACCACAAACACTTGGGCTCTGAACTTGTTTCGCCTACTAAAACTTCCAACGTACACAGCCTCTCCTGCTCAATCTGGCCAGAGCTCAACACCGAAATTGCGAACGTCCAGCGATTGCTCCTACACTAAAGGTGCCAGCCCTGAAAGCTCTTGCTGGTCCTCATCTCCCACTGGTAACCTCTCAAACGAACCACAAACACTTGGGCTCTGAACTTGTTTAGCCTACTAAAACTGCCAACGTACACAGCCTCTCCTGCTCAATCTGGCCAGAGCTCAACACCGAAATTGCGAACGTCCAGCGATTGCTCCTACACTAAAGGGGCCAGCCCTGAAAGCTCTTGCTGGTCCTCATCTCCCACTGGTAACCTCTCAAACGAACCACAAACACTTGGCCTCTGAACTTGTTTAGCCTACTAAAACTTCCAACGTACACTGCCTCTCCTGCTCAATCTGGCCCGAGCTCAACACCGAAATTGCGAACGTCCAGCGATTGCTCCTACACTAAAGGTGCCAGCCCTGAAAGCTCTTGCTGGTCCTCATCTCCCACTGGTAACCTCTCAAACGAACCACAAACACTTGGCCTCTGAACTTCTTTAGCCTACTAAAACTTCCAACGTACACAGGCTCTCCTGCTCAATCTGGCCAGAGCTCAACACCGAAATTGCGAACGTCCAGCGATAGCTCCTACACTAAAGGTGCCAGCCCTGAAAGCTCTTGCTGGTCCTCATCTCCCACTGGTAACCTCTCAAACGAACCACAAACACTTGGGCTCTGAACTTGTTTAGCCTACTAAAACTTCCAACGTACACAGCCTCTCCTGCTCAATCTGGCCAGAGCTCAACACCGAAATTGCGAACGTCCAGCGATTGCTCCTACACTAAAGGGGCCAGCCCTGAAAGCTCTTGCTGGTCCTCATCTCCCACTGGTAACCTCTCAAACGAGCCACAAACACTTGGCCTCTGAACTTGTTTAGCCTACTAAAACTTCCAACGTACACAGCCTCTCCTGCTCAATCTGGCCAAAATTCACCAACGAAATTGCGAACGTCCAGGGATTGCTCCTACACTAAAGGTGCCAGCCCTGAAAGCTCTTGCTGGTCCTCATCTCCCACTGGTAACCTCTCAAACGAACCACAAACACTTGGCCTCTGAACTTCTTTAGCCTACTAAAACTTCCAACGTACACAGCCTCTCCTGCTCAATCTGGCCAGAGCTCAACAGCGGAATTGCAAACGTCCAGCGATTGCTCCTACACTAAAGGTGCCAGCCCTGAAAGCTCTTGCTGGTCCTCATCTCCCACTGGTAACCTCTCAAACGAACCACAAACACTTGGGCTCTGAACTTGTTTCGCCTACTAAAACTTCCAACGTACACAGCCTCTCCTGCTCAATCTGGCCAGAGCTCAACACCGAAATTGCGAACGTCCAGCGATTGCTCCTACACTAAAGGTGCCAGCCCTGAAAGCTCTTGCTGGTCCTCATCTCCCACTGGTAACCTCTCAAACGAACCACAAACACTTGGGCTCTGAACTTGTTTAGCCTACTAAAACTGCCAACGTACACAGCCTCTCCTGCTCAATCTGGCCAGAGCTCAACACCGAAATTGCGAACGTCCAGCGATTGCTCCTACACTAAAGGGGCCAGCCCTGAAAGCTCTTGCTGGTCCTCATCTCCCACTGGTAACCTCTCAAACGAACCACAAACACTTGGCCTCTGAACTTGTTTAGCCTACTAAAACTTCCAACGTACACAGCCTCTCCTGCTCAATCTGGCCAGAGCTCAACACCGAAATTGCGAACGTCCAGCGATTGCTCCTACACTAATGGTGACAGCCCTGAAAGCTCTTGCTGCTCCTCATCTCCCACTGGTAACCTCTCAAACGAACCACAAACACTTGGGCTCTGAACTTGTTTCGCCTACTAAAACTTCCAACGTACACAGCCTCTCCTGCTCAATCTGGCCAGAGCTCAACACCGAAATTGCGAACGTCCAGCGATTGCTCCTACACTAAAGGGGCCAGCCCTGAAAGCTCTTGCTGGTCCTCATCTCCCACTGGTAACCTCTCAAACGAGCCACAAACACTTGGCCTCTGAACTTGTTTAGCCTACTAAAACTTCCAACGTACACAGCCTCTCCTGCTCAATCTGGCCAAAATTCACCAACGAAATTGCGAACGTCCAGGGATTGCTCCTACACTAAAGGTGCCAGCCCTGAAAGCTCTTGCTGGTCCTCATCTCCCACTGGTAACCTCTCAAACGAACCACAAACACTTGGCCTCTGAACTTCTTTAGCCTACTAAAACTTCCAACGTACACAGCCTCTCCTGCTCAATCTGGCCAGAGCTCAACAGCGGAATTGCAAACGTCCAGCGATTGCTCCTACACTAAAGGTGCCAGCCCTGAAAGCTCTTGCTGGTCCTCATCTCCCACTGGTAACCTCTCAAACGAACCACAAACACTTGGGCTCTGAACTTGTTTCGCCTACTAAAACTTCCAACGTACACAGCCTCTCCTGCTCAATCTGGCCAGAGCTCAACACCGAAATTGCGAACGTCCAGCGATTGCTCCTACACTAAAGGTGCCAGCCCTGAAAGCTCTTGCTGGTCCTCATCTCCCACTGGTAACCTCTCAAACGAACCACAAACACTTGGCCTCTGAACTTGTTTAGCCTACTAAAACTGCCAACGTACACAGCCTCTCCTGCTCAATCTGGCCAGAGCTCAACACCGAAATTGCGAACGTCCAGCGATTGCTCCTACACTAAAGGGGCCAGCCCTGAAAGCTCTTGCTGGTCCTCATCTCCCACTGGTAACCTCTCAAACGAACCACAAACACTTGGGCTCTGAACTTGTTTAGCCTACTAAAACTTCCAACGTACACTGCCTCTCCTCCTCAATCTGGCCAGAGCTCAACACCGAAATTGCGAACGTCCAGCGATAGCTCCTACACTAAAGGTGCCAGCCCTGAAAGCTCTTGCTGGTCCTCATCTCCCACTGGTAACCTCTCAAACGAACCACAAACACTTGGGCTCTGAACTTGTTTCGCCTACTAAAACTTCCAACGTACACAGCCTCTCCTGCTCAATCTGGCCAGAGCTCAACACCGAAATTGCGAACGTCCAGCGATTGCTCCTACACTAAAGGGGCCAGCCCTGAAAGCTCTTGCTGGTCCTCATCTCCCACTGGTAACCTCTCAAACGAGCCACAAACACTTGGTCTCTGAACTTGTTTAGCCTACTAAAACTTCCAACGTACACAGCCTCTCCTGCTCAATCTGGCCAAAATTCACCAACGAAATTGCGAACGTCCAGGGATTGCTCCTACACTAAAGGTGCCAGCCCTGAAAGCTCTTGCTGGTCCTCATCTCCCACTGGTAACCTCTCAAACGAACCACAAACACTTGGCCTCTGAACTTCTTTAGCCTACTAAAACTTCCAACGTACACAGCCTCTCCTGCTCAATCTGGCCAGAGCTCAACAGCGGAATTGCGAACGTCCAGCGATTGCTCCTACACTAAAGGTGCCAGCCCTGAAAGCTCTTGCTGGTCCTCATCTCCCACTGGTAACCTCTCAAACGAACCACAAACACTTGGGCTCTGAACTTGTTTCGCCTACTAAAACTTCCAACGTACACAGCCTCTCCTGCTCAATCTGGCCAGAGCTCAACACCGAAATTGCGAACGTCCAGCGATTGCTCCTACACTAAAGGTGCCAGCCCTGAAAGCTCTTGCTGGTCCTCATCTCCCACTGGTAACCTCTCAAACGAACCACAAACACTTGGGCTCTGAACTTGTTTAGCCTACTAAAACTGCCAACGTACACAGCCTCTCCTGCTCAATCTGGCCAGAGCTCAACACCGAAATTGCGAACGTCCAGCGATTGCTCCTACACTAATGGTGACAGCCCTGAAAGCTCTTGCTGCTCCTCATCTCCCACTGGTAACCTCTCAAACGATCCACAAACACTTGGCCTCTGAACTTGTTTAGGCTACTAAAACTTCCAACGTACACAGCCTCTCCTGCTCAATCTGGCCAGAGCTCAACACCGAAATTGCGAACGTCCATGGATTGCTCCTACACTAAAGGTGACAGCCCTGAAAGCTCTTGCTGCTCCTCATCTCCCACTGGTAACCTCTCAAACGAACCACAAACACTTGGGCTCTGAACTTGTTTCGCCTACTAAAACTTCCAACGTACACAGCCTCTCCTGCTCAATCTGGCCAGAGCTCAACACCGAAATTGCGAACGTCCAGCGATTGCTCCTACACTAAAGGTGCCAGCCCTGAAAGCTCTTGCTGGTCCTCATCTCCCACTGGTAACCTCTCAAACGAACCACAAACACTTGGGCTCTGAACTTGTTTAGCCTACTAAAACTGCCAACGTACACAGCCTCTCCTGCTCAATCTGGCCAGAGCTCAACACCGAAATTGCGAACGTCCAGCGATTGCTCCTACACTAAAGGGGCCAGCCCTGAAAGCTCTTGCTGGTCCTCATCTCCCACTGGTAACCTCTCAAACGAACCACAAACACTTGGCCTCTGAACTTGTTTAGCCTACTAAAACTTCCAACGTACACTGCCTCTCCTGCTCAATCTGGCCCGAGCTCAACACCGAAATTGCGAACGTCCAGCGATTGCTCCTACACTAAAGGTGCCAGCCCTGAAAGCTCTTGCTGGTCCTCATCTCCCACTGGTAACCTCTCAAACGAACCACAAACACTTGGGCTCTGAACTTGTTTAGCCTACTAAAACTTCCAACGTACACTGCCTCTCCTCCTCAATCTGGCCAGAGCTCAACACCGAAATTGCGAACGTCCAGCGATAGCTCCTACACTAAAGGTGCCAGCCCTGAAAGCTCTTGCTGGTCCTCATCTCCCACTGGTAACCTCTCAAACGAGCCACAAACACTTGGCCTCTGAACTTGTTTAGCCTACTAAAACTTCCAACGTACACAGCCTCTCCTGCTCAATCTGGCCAAAATTCACCAACGAAATTGCGAACGTCCAGCGATTGCTCCTACACTAAAGGGGCCAGCCCTGAAAGCTCTTGCTGGTCCTCATCTCCCACTGGTAACCTCTCAAACGAACCACAAACACTTGGCCTCTGAACTTCTTTAGCCTACTAAAACTTCCAACGTACACAGCCTCTCCTGCTCAATCTGGCCAGAGCTCAACAGCGGAATTGCAAACGTCCAGCGATTGCTCCTACACTAAAGGTGCCAGCCCTGAAAGCTCTTGCTGGTCCTCATCTCCCACTGGTAACCTCTCAAACGAACCACAAACACTTGGGCTCTGAACTTGTTTCGCCTACTAAAACTTCCAACGTACACAGCCTCTCCTGCTCAATCTGGCCAGAGCTCAACACCGAAATTGCGAACGTCCAGCGATTGCTCCTACACTAAAGGTGCCAGCCCTGAAAGCTCTTGCTGGTCCTCATCTCCCACTGGTAACCTCTCAAACGAACCACAAACACTTGGGCTCTGAACTTGTTTAGCCTACTAAAACTGCCAACGTACACAGCCTCTCCTGCTCAATCTGGCCAGAGCTCAACACCGAAATTGCGAACGTCCAGCGATTGCTCCTACACTAAAGGGGCCAGCCCTGAAAGCTCTTGCTGGTCCTCATCTCCCACTGGTAACCTCTCAAACGAACCACAAACACTTGGCCTCTGAACTTGTTTAGCCTACTAAAACTTCCAACGTACACAGCCTCTCCTGCTCAATCTGGCCAGAGCTCAACACCGAAATTGCGAACGTCCAGCGATTGCTCCTACACTAATGGTGACAGCCCTGAAAGCTCTTGCTGCTCCTCATCTCCCACTGGTAACCTCTCAAACGAACCACAAACACTTGGGCTCTATGAACTTGTTTCGCCTACTAAAACTTCCAACGTACACAGCCTCTCCTGCTCAATCTGGCCAGAGCTCAACACCGAAATTGCGAACGTCCAGCGATTGCTCCTACACTAAAGGGGCCAGCCCTGAAAGCTCTTGCTGGTCCTCATCTCCCACTGGTAACCTCTCAAACGAGCCACAAACACTTGGCCTCTGAACTTGTTTAGCCTACTAAAACTTCCAACGTACACAGCCTCTCCTGCTCAATCTGGCCAAAATTCACCAACGAAATTGCGAACGTCCAGGGATTGCTCCTACACTAAAGGTGCCAGCCCTGAAAGCTCTTGCTGGTCCTCATCTCCCACTGGTAACCTCTCAAACGAACCACAAACACTTGGCCTCTGAACTTCTTTAGCCTACTAAAACTTCCAACGTACACAGCCTCTCCTGCTCAATCTGGCCAGAGCTCAACAGCGGAATTGCAAACGTCCAGCGATTGCTCCTACACTAAAGGTGCCAGCCCTGAAAGCTCTTGCTGGTCCTCATCTCCCACTGGTAACCTCTCAAACGAACCACAAACACTTGGGCTCTGAACTTGTTTCGCCTACTAAAACTTCCAACGTACACAGCCTCTCCTGCTCAATCTGGCCAGAGCTCAACACCGAAATTGCGAACGTCCAGCGATTGCTCCTACACTAAAGGTGCCAGCCCTGAAAGCTCTTGCTGGTCCTCATCTCCCACTGGTAACCTCTCAAACGAACCACAAACACTTGGGCTCTGAACTTGTTTCGCCTACTAAAACTTCCAACGTACACAGCCTCTCCTGCTCAATCTGGCCAGAGCTCAACACCGAAATTGCGAACGTCCAGCGATTGCTCCTACACTAAAGGGGCCAGCCCTGAAAGCTCTTGCTGGTCCTCATCTCCCACTGGTAACCTCTCAAACGAGCCACAAACACTTGGCCTCTGAACTTGTTTAGCCTACTAAAACTTCCAACGTACACAGCCTCTCCTGCTCAATCTGGCCAAAATTCACCAACGAAATTGCGAACGTCCAGGGATTGCTCCTACACTAAAGGTGCCAGCCCTGAAAGCTCTTGCTGGTCCTCATCTCCCACTGGTAACCTCTCAAACGAACCACAAACACTTGGCCTCTGAACTTCTTTAGCCTACTAAAACTTCCAACGTACACAGCCTCTCCTGCTCAATCTGGCCAGAGCTCAACAGCGGAATTGCAAACGTCCAGCGATTGCTCCTACACTAAAGGTGCCAGCCCTGAAAGCTCTTGCTGGTCCTCATCTCCCACTGGTAACCTCTCAAACGAACCACAAACACTTGGGCTCTGAACTTGTTTCGCCTACTAAAACTTCCAACGTACACAGCCTCTCCTGCTCAATCTGGCCAGAGCTCAACACCGAAATTGCGAACGTCCAGCGATTGCTCCTACACTAAAGGTGCCAGCCCTGAAAGCTCTTGCTGGTCCTCATCTCCCACTGGTAACCTCTCAAACGAACCACAAACACTTGGGCTCTGAACTTGTTTAGCCTACTAAAACTGCCAACGTACACAGCCTCTCCTGCTCAATCTGGCCAGAGCTCAACACCGAAATTGCGAACGTCCAGCGATTGCTCCTACACTAAAGGGGCCAGCCCTGAAAGCTCTTGCTGGTCCTCATCTCCCACTGGTAACCTCTCAAACGAACCACAAACACTTGGCCTCTGAACTTGTTTAGCCTACTAAAACTTCCAACGTACACAGCCTCTCCTGCTCAATCTGGCCAGAGCTCAACACCGAAATTGCGAACGTCCAGCGATTGCTCCTACACTAATGGTGACAGCCCTGAAAGCTCTTGCTGCTCCTCATCTCCCACTGGTAACCTCTCAAACGAACCACAAACACTTGGGCTCTGAACTTGTTTCGCCTACTAAAACTTCCAACGTACACAGCCTCTCCTGCTCAATCTGGCCAGAGCTCAACACCGAAATTGCGAACGTCCAGCGATTGCTCCTACACTAAAGGGGCCAGCCCTGAAAGCTCTTGCTGGTCCTCATCTCCCACTGGTAACCTCTCAAACGAGCCACAAACACTTGGCCTCTGAACTTGTTTAGCCTACTAAAACTTCCAACGTACACAGCCTCTCCTGCTCAATCTGGCCAAAATTCACCAACGAAATTGCGAACGTCCAGGGATTGCTCCTACACTAAAGGTGCCAGCCCTGAAAGCTCTTGCTGGTCCTCATCTCCCACTGGTAACCTCTCAAACGAACCACAAACACTTGGCCTCTGAACTTCTTTAGCCTACTAAAACTTCCAACGTACACAGCCTCTCCTGCTCAATCTGGCCAGAGCTCAACAGCGGAATTGCAAACGTCCAGCGATTGCTCCTACACTAAAGGTGCCAGCCCTGAAAGCTCTTGCTGGTCCTCATCTCCCACTGGTAACCTCTCAAACGAACCACAAACACTTGGGCTCTGAACTTGTTTCGCCTACTAAAACTTCCAACGTACACAGCCTCTCCTGCTCAATCTGGCCAGAGCTCAACACCGAAATTGCGAACGTCCAGCGATTGCTCCTACACTAAAGGTGCCAGCCCTGAAAGCTCTTGCTGGTCCTCATCTCCCACTGGTAACCTCTCAAACGAACCACAAACACTTGGGCTCTGAACTTGTTTAGCCTACTAAAACTGCCAACGTACACAGCCTCTCCTGCTCAATCTGGCCAGAGCTCAACACCGAAATTGCGAACGTCCAGCGATTGCTCCTACACTAAAGGGGCCAGCCCTGAAAGCTCTTGCTGGTCCTCATCTCCCACTGGTAACCTCTCAAACGAACCACAAACACTTGGCCTCTGAACTTGTTTAGCCTACTAAAACTTCCAACGTACACTGCCTCTCCTGCTCAATCTGGCCCGAGCTCAACACCGAAATTGCGAACGTCCAGCGATTGCTCCTACACTAAAGGTGCCAGCCCTGAAAGCTCTTGCTGGTCCTCATCTCCCACTGGTAACCTCTCAAACGAACCACAAACACTTGGGCTCTGAACTTGTTTAGCCTACTAAAACTTCCAACGTACACTGCCTCTCCTCCTCAATCTGGCCAGAGCTCAACACCGAAATTGCGAACGTCCAGCGATAGCTCCTACACTAAAGGTGCCAGCCCTGAAAGCTCTTGCTGGTCCTCATCTCCCACTGGTAACCTCTCAAACGAACCACAAACACTTGGGCTCTGAACTTGTTTCGCCTACTAAAACTTCCAACGTACACAGCCTCTCCTGCTCAATCTGGCCAGAGCTCAACACCGAAATTGCGAACGTCCAGCGATTGCTCCTACACTAAAGGGGCCAGCCCTGAAAGCTCTTGCTGGTCCTCATCTCCCACTGGTAACCTCTCAAACGAGCCACAAACACTTGGCCTCTGAACTTGTTTAGCCTACTAAAACTTCCAACGTACACAGCCTCTCCTGCTCAATCTGGCCAAAATTCACCAACGAAATTGCGAACGTCCAGGGATTGCTCCTACACTAAAGGTGCCAGCCCTGAAAGCTCTTGCTGGTCCTCATCTCCCACTGGTAACCTCTCAAACGAACCACAAAACACTTGGCCTCTGAACTTCTTTAGCCTACTAAAACTTCCAACGTACACAGCCTCTCCTGCTCAATCTGGCCAGAGCTCACAGCGGAATTGTGAACGTCCAGCGATTGCTCCTACACTAAAGGTGCCAGCCCTGAAAGCTCTTGCTGGTCCTCATCTCCCACTGGTAACCTCTCAAACGAACCACAAACACTTGGGCTCTGAACTTGTTTCGCCTACTAAAACTTCCAACGTACACAGCCTCTCCTGCTCAATCTGGCCAGAGCTCAACACCGAAATTGCGAACGTCCAGCGATTGCTCCTACACTAAAGGTGCCAGCCCTGAAAGCTCTTGCTGGTCCTCATCTCCCACTGGTAACCTCTCAAACGAACCACAAACACTTGGGCTCTGAACTTGTTTAGCCTACTAAAACTGCCAACGTACACAGCCTCTCCTGCTCAATCTGGCCAGAGCTCAACACCGAAATTGCGAACGTCCAGCGATTGCTCCTACACTAAAGGGGCCAGCCCTGAAAGCTCTTGCTGGTCCTCATCTCCCACTGGTAACCTCTCAAACGAACCACAAACACTTGGCCTCTGAACTTGTTTAGCCTACTAAAACTTCCAACGTACACAGCCTCTCCTGCTCAATCTGGCCAGAGCTCAACACCGAAATTGCGAACGTCCAGCGATTGCTCCTACACTAATGGTGACAGCCCTGAAAGCTCTTGCTGCTCCTCATCTCCCACTGGTAACCTCTCAAACGATCCACAAACACTTGGCCTCTGAACTTGTTTAGGCTACTAAAACTTCCAACGTACACAGCCTCTCCTGCTCAATCTGGCCAGAGCTCAACACCGAAATTGCGAACGTCCATGGATTGCTCCTACACTAAAGGTGACAGCCCTGAAAGCTCTTGCTGCTCCTCATCTCCCACTGGTAACCTCTCAAACGAACCACAAACACTTGGCCTCTGAACTTGTTTAGCCTACTAAAACTTCCAACGTACACAGCCTCTCCTGCTCAATCTGGCCAGAGCTCAACACCGAAATTGCGAACGTCCAGCGATTGCTCCTACACTAAAGGTGCCAGCCTGAAAGCTCTTGCTGGTCCTCATCTCCCACTGGTAACCTCTCAAACAAACCACAAACACTTGGGCTCTGAACTTGTTTAGCCTACTAAAACTTCCAACGTACACTGCCTCTCCTCCTCAATCTGGCCAGAGCTCAACACCGAAATTGCGAACGTCCAGCGATAGCTCCTACACTAAAGGTGCCAGCCCTGAAAGCTCTTGCTGGTCCTCATCTCCCACTGGTAACCTCTCAAACGAACCACAAACACTTGGGCTCTGAACTTGTTTCGCCTACTAAAACTTCCAACGTACACAGCCTCTCCTGCTCAATCTGGCCAGAGCTCAACACCGAAATTGCGAACGTCCAGCGATTGCTCCTACACTAAAGGGGCCAGCCCTGAAAGCTCTTGCTGGTCCTCATCTCCCACTGGTAACCTCTCAAACGAGCCACAAACACTTAGCCTCTGAACTTGTTTAGCCTACTAAAACTTCCAACGTACACAGCCTCTCCTGCTCAATCTGGCCAAAATTCACCAACGAAATTGCGAACGTCCAGGGATTGCTCCTACACTAAAGGTGCCAGCCCTGAAAGCTCTTGCTGGTCCTCATCTCCCACTGGTAACCTCTCAAACGAACCACAAACACTTGGCCTCTGAACTTCTTTAGCCTACTAAAACTTCCAACGTACACAGCCTCTCCTGCTCAATCTGGCCAGAGCTCAACAGCGGAATTGCAAACGTCCAGCGATTGCTCCTACACTAAAGGTGCCAGCCCTGAAAGCTCTTGCTGGTCCTCATCTCCCACTGGTAACCTCTCAAACGAACCACAAACACTTGGGCTCTGAACTTGTTTCGCCTACTAAAACTTCCAACGTACACAGCCTCTCCTGCTCAATCTGGCCAGAGCTCAACACCGAAATTGCGAACGTCCAGCGATTGCTCCTACACTAAAGGTGCCAGCCCTGAAAGCTCTTGCTGGTCCTCATCTCCCACTGGTAACCTCTCAAACGAACCACAAACACTTGGGCTCTGAACTTGTTTAGCCTACTAAAACTGCCAACGTACACAGCCTCTCCTGCTCAATCTGGCCAGAGCTCAACACCGAAATTGCGAACGTCCAGCGATTGCTCCTACACTAAAGGGGCCAGCCCTGAAAGCTCTTGCTGGTCCTCATCTCCCACTGGTAACCTCTCAAACGAACCACAAACACTTGGCCTCTGAACTTCTTTAGCCTACTAAAACTTCCAACGTACACAGCCTCTCCTGCTCAATCTGGCCAGAGCTCATCACCGAAATTGCGAACGTCCAGCGATTGCTCCTACACTAATGGTGACAGCCCTGAAAGCTCTTGCTGCTCCTCATCTCCCACTGGTAACCTCTCAAACGATCCACAAACACTTGGCCTCTGAACTTGTTTAGGCTACTAAAACTTCCAACGTACACAGCCTCTCCTGCTCAATCTGGCCAGAGCTCAACACCGAAATTGCGAACGTCCATGGATTGCTCCTACACTAAAGGTGACAGCCCTGAAAGCTCTTGCTGCTCCTCATCTCCCACTGGTAACCTCTCAAACGAACCACAAACACTTGGCCTCTGAACTTGTTTAGCCTACTAAAACTTCCAACGTACACAGCCTCTCCTGCTCAATCTGGCCAGAGCTCAACACCGAAATTGCGAACGTCCAGCGATTGCTCCTACACTAAAGGTGCCAGCCCTGAAAGCTCTTGCTGGTCCTCATCTCCCACTGGTAACCTCTCAAACAAACCACAAACACTTGGCTCTGAACTTGTTTAGCCTACTAAAACTTCCAACGTACACTGCCTCTCCTCCTCAATCTGGCCAGAGCTCAACACCGAAATTGCGAACGTCCAGCGATAGCTCCTACGCTAAAGGGGCCAGCCCTGAAAGCTCTTGCTGGTCCTCATCTCCCACTGGTAACCTCTCAAACGAACCACAAACACTTGGGCTCTGAACTTCTTTAGCCTACTAAAACTTCCAACGTACACAGCCTCTCCTGCTCAATCTGGCCAGAGCTCAACACCGAAATTGCGAACGTCCAGCGATTGCTCCTACACTAAAGGGGCCAGCCTGAAAGCTCTTGCTGCTCCTCATCTCCCACTGGTAACCTCTCAAACGAACCACAAACACTTGGGCTCTGAACTTGTTTAGCCTACTAAAACTTCCAACGTACACAGCCTCTCCTGCTCAATCTGGCCAGAGCTCAACACTGACATTGCGAACGTCCAGCGATTGCTCCTACACTAATAGTGACAGCCCTGAAAGCTCTTGCTGCTCCTCATCTCCCACTGGTAACCTCTCAAACGAGCCACAAACACTTGGGCTCTGAACTTGTTTAGCCTACTAAAACTTCCAACGTACACAGCCTCTCCTGCTCAATCTGGCCAAAATTCACCAACGAAATTGCGAACGTCCATGGATTGCTCCTACACTAAAGGTGCCAGCCCTGAAAGCTCTTGCTGGTCCTCATCTCCCACTGGTAACCTCTCAAACGAACCACAAACACTTGGGCTCTGAACTTGTTTAAGTCTACTAAAACTGCCAACGTACACAGCCTCTCTGCTCAATCTGGCCAGAGGCTCAACACCGAAATTGCGAACGTCCAGGGATTGCTCCTACACTAAAGGTGCCAGCCCTGAAAGCTCTTGCTGGTCCTCATCTCCCACTGGTAACCTCTCAACGAACCACAAACACTTGGGCTCTGAACTTCTTTAGCCTACTAAAACTCCAACGTACACAGCCTCTCCTGCTCAATCTGGCCAGAGCTCAACACCGAAATTGCGAACGTCCAGCGATTGCTCCTACACTAAAGGGGCCAGCCCTGAAAGCTCTTGCTGGTCCTCATCTCCCACTGGTAACCTCTCAAACGAACCACAAACACTTGGGCTCTGAACTTGTTTAGCCTACTAAAACTTCCAACGTACACAGCCTCTCCTGCTCAATCTGGCCAGAGCTCAACAGCGGAATTGCGAACGTCCAGGGATTGCTCCTACACTAAAGGTGCCAGCCCTGAAAGCTCTTGCTGCTCCTCATCTCCCACTGGTAACCTCTCAAACGAACCACAAACACTTGGGCTCTGAACTTGTTTAGCCTACTAAAACTTCCAACGTACACTGCCTCTCCTGCTCAATCTGGCCAGAGCTCAACACCGAAATTGCGAACGTCCAGCGATTGCTCCTACACTAAAGGTGCCAGCCCTGAAAGCTCTTGCTGGTCCTCATCTCCCACTGGTACCCTCTCAAACAAACCACAAACACTTGGGCTCTGAACTTGTTTAGCCTACTAAAACTTCCAACGTACACTGCCTCTCCTCCTCAATCTGGCCAGAGCTCAACACCGAAATTGCGAACGTCCAGCGATTGCTCCTACACTAAAGGGGCCAGCCCTGAAAGCTCTTGCTGGTCCTCATCTCCCACTGGTAACCTCTCAAACGAACCACAAACACTTGGGCTCTGAACTTGTTTAGCCTACTAAAACTTCCAACGTACACAGCCTCTCTTGCTCAATCTGGCCCGAGCTCAACACCGAAATTGCGAACGTCCAGCGATTGCTCCTACACTAAAGGTGCCAGCCCTGAAAGCTCTTGCTGGTCCTCATCTCCCACTGGTAACCTCTCAAACGAACCACAAACACTTGGGCTCTGAACTTGTTTAGCCTACTAAAACTTCCAACGTACACTGCCTCTCCTGCTCAATCTGGCCAGAGCTCAACACCGAAATTGCGAACGTCCAGCGATTGCTCCTACACTAAAGGGGCCAGCCCTGAAAGCTCTTGCTGGTCCTCATCTCCCACTGGTAACCTCTCAAACGAACCACAAACACTTGGGCTCTGAACTTGTTTAGGCTACTAAAACTTCCAACGTACACAGCCTCTCCTGCTCAATCTGGCCAAAAATTCACCAACGAAATTGCGAACGTCCATGGATTGCTCCTACACTAAAGGTGCCAGCCCTGAAAGCTCTTGCTGCTCCTCATCTCCCACTGGTAACCTCTCAAACGAACCACAAACACTTGGCCTCTGAACTTGTTTAGCCTACTAAAACTTCCAACGTACACAGCCTCTCCTGCTCAATCTGGCCAGAGCTCAACACCGAAATTGCGAACGTCCAGCGATTGCTCCTACACTAAAGGTGCCAGCCCTGAAAGCTCTTGCTGGTCCTCATCTCCCACTGGTAACCTCTCAAACGAACCACAAACACTTGGGCTCTGAACTTGTTTAGCCTACTAAAACTTCCAACGTACACTGCCTCTCCTCCTCAATAGGGCCAGAGCTCAACACCGAAATTGCGAACGTCCAGCGATAGCTCCTACACTAAAGGTGCCAGCCCTGAAAGCTCTTGCTGGTCCTCATCTCCCACTGGTAACCTCTCAAACGAACCACAAACACTTGGGCTCTGAACTTGTTTCGCCTACTAAAACTTCCAACGTACACAGCCTCTCCTGCTCAATCTGGCCAGAGCTCAACACCGAAATTGCGAACGTCCAGCGATTGCTCCTACACTAAAGGGGCCAGCCCTGAAAGCTCTTGCTGGTCCTCATCTCCCACTGGTAACCTCTCAAACGAACCACAAACACTTGGGCTCTGAACTTGTTTAGCCTACTAAAACTTCCAACGTACACTGCCTCTCCTGCTCAATCTGTCCAAAATTCAGCAACGAAATTGCGAACGTCCAGGGATTGCTCCTACACTAAAGGTGCCAGCCCTGAAAGCTCTTGCTGGTCCTCATCTCCCACTGGTAACCTCTCAAACGAACCACAAACACTTGGCCTCTGAACTTCTTTAGCCTACTAAAACTTCCAACGTACACAGCCTCTCCTGCTCAATCTGGCCAGAGCTCAACAGCGGAATTGCAAACGTCCAGCGATTGCTCCTACACTAAAGGTGCCAGCCCTGAAAGCTCTTGCTGGTCCTCATCTCCCACTGGTAACCTCTCAAACGAACCACAAACACTTGGCCTCTGAACTTGTTTAGCCTACTAAAACTTCCAACGTACACAGCCTCTCCTGCTCAATCTGGCCAGAGCTCAACACCGAAATTGCGAACGTCCAGCGATTGCTCCTACACTAAAGGGGCCAGCCCTGAAAGCTCTTGCTGGTCCTCATCTCCCACTGGTAACCTCTCAAACGAACCACAAACACTTGGGCTCTGAACTTCTTTAGCCTACTAAAACTTCCAACGTACACAGCCTCTCCTGCTCAATCTGGCCAGAGCTCAACACCGAAATTGCGAACGTCCAGCGATTGCTCCTACACTAAAGGGGCCAGCCCTGAAAGCTCTTGCTGGTCCTCATCTCCCACTGGTAACCTCTCAAACGAACCACAAACACTTGGCCTCTGAACTTGTTTAGCCTAATAAAACTTCCAACGTACACAGCCTCTCCTGCTCAATCTGGCCAGAGCTCAACACCGAAATTGCGAACGTCCAGCGATTGCTCCTACACTAATGGTGACAGCCCTGAAAGCTCTTGCTGCTCCTCATCTCCCACTGGTAACCTCTCAAACGATCCACAAACACTTGGCCTCTGAACTTGTTTAGGCTACTAAAACTTCCAACGTACACAGCCTCTCCTGCTCAATCTGGCCAGAGCTCAACACCGAAATTGCGAACGTCCATGGATTGCTCCTACACTAAAGGTGACAGCCCTGAAAGCTCTTGCTGCTCCTCATCTCCCACTGGTAACCTCTCAAACGAACCACAAACACTTGGCCTCTGAACTTGTTTAGCCTACTAAAACTTCCAACGTACACAGCCTCTCCTGCTCAATCTGGCCAGAGCTCAACACCGAAATTGCGAACGTCCAGCGATTGCTCCTACACTAAAGGGGCCAGCCCTGAAAGCTCTTGCTGGTCCTCATCTCCCACTGGTAACCTCTCAAACGAACCACAAACACTTGGGCTCTGAACTTGTTTAGCCTACTAAAACTTCCAACGTACACTGCCTCTCCTCCTCAATCTGGCCAGAGCTCAACACCGAAATTGCGAACGTCCAGCGATAGCTCCTACACTAAAGGTGCCAGCCCTGAAAGCTCTTGCTGGTCCTCATCTCCCACTGGTAACCTCTCAAACGAACCACAAACACTTGGGCTCTGAACTTGTTTCGCCTACTAAAACTTCCAACGTACACAGCCTCTCCTGCTCAATCTGGCCAGAGCTCAACACCGAAATTGCGAACGTCCAGCGATTGCTCCTACACTAAAGGGGCCAGCCCTGAAAGCTCTTGCTGGTCCTCATCTCCCACTGGTAACCTCTCAAACGAGCCACAAACACTTGGCCTCTGAACTTGTTTAGCCTACTAAAACTTCCAACGTACACAGCCTCTCCTGCTCAATCTGGCCAAAATTCACCAACGAAATTGCGAACGTCCAGGGATTGCTCCTACACTAAAGGTGCCAGCCCTGAAAGCTCTTGCTGGTCCTCATCTCCCACTGGTAACCTCTCAAACGAACCACAAACACTTGGCCTCTGAACTTCTTTAGCCTACTAAAACTTCCAACGTACACAGCCTCTCCTGCTCAATCTGGCCAGAGCTCAACAGCGGAATTGCAAACGTCCAGCGATTGCTCCTACACTAAAGGTGCCAGCCCTGAAAGCTCTTGCTGGTCCTCATCTCCCACTGGTAACCTCTCAAACGAACCACAAACACTTGGGCTCTGAACTTGTTTCGCCTACTAAAACTTCCAACGTACACAGCCTCTCCTGCTCAATCTGGCCAGAGCTCAACACCGAAATTGCGAACGTCCAGCGATTGCTCCTACACTAAAGGTGCCAGCCCTGAAAGCTCTTGCTGGTCCTCATCTCCCACTGGTAACCTCTCAAACGAACCACAAACACTTGGGCTCTGAACTTGTTTCGCCTACTAAAACTGCCAACGTACACAGCCTCTCCTGCTCAATCTGGCCAGAGCTCAACACCGAAATTGCGAACGTCCCAGCGATTGCTCCTACACTAAAGGGGCCAGCCCTGAAAGCTCTTGCTGGTCCTCATCTCCCACTGGTAACCTCTCAAACGAGCCACAAACACTTGGCCTCTGAACTTGTTTAGCCTACTAAAACTTCCAACGTACACAGCCTCTCCTGCTCAATCTGGCCAAAATTCACCAACGAAATTGCGAACGTCCAGGGATTGCTCCTACACTAAAGGTGCCAGCCCTGAAAGCTCTTGCTGGTCCTCATCTCCCACTGGTAACCTCTCAAACGAACCACAAACACTTGGCCTCTGAACTTCTTTAGCCTACTAAAACTTCCAACGTACACAGCCTCTCCTGCTCAATCTGGCCAGAGCTCAACAGCGGAATTGCAAACGTCCAGCGATTGCTCCTACACTAAAGGTGCCAGCCCTGAAAGCTCTTGCTGGTCCTCATCTCCCACTGGTAACCTCTCAAACGAACCACAAACACTTGGGCTCTGAACTTGTTTCGCCTACTAAAACTTCCAACGTACACAGCCTCTCCTGCTCAATCTGGCCAGAGCTCAACACCGAAATTGCGAACGTCCAGCGATTGCTCCTACACTAAAGGTGCCAGCCCTGAAAGCTCTTGCTGGTCCTCATCTCCCACTGGTAACCTCTCAAACGAACCACAAACACTTGGGCTCTGAACTTGTTTAGCCTACTAAAACTGCCAACGTACACAGCCTCTCCTGCTCAATCTGGCCAGAGCTCAACACCGAAATTGCGAACGTCCAGCGATTGCTCCTACACTAAAGGGGCCAGCCCTGAAAGCTCTTGCTGGTCCTCATCTCCCACTGGTAACCTCTCAAACGAACCACAAACACTTGGCCTCTGAACTTGTTTAGCCTACTAAAACTTCCAACGTACACAGCCTCTCCTGCTCAATCTGGCCAGAGCTCAACACCGAAATTGCGAACGTCCAGCGATTGCTCCTACACTAATGGTGACAGCCCTGAAAGCTCTTGCTGCTCCTCATCTCCCACTGGTAACCTCTCAAACGATCCACAAACACTTGGCCTCTGAACTTGTTTAGGCTACTAAAACTTCCAACGTACACAGCCTCTCCTGCTCAATCTGGCCAGAGCTCAACACCGAAATTGCGAACGTCCATGGATTGCTCCTACACTAAAGGTGACAGCCCTGAAAGCTCTTGCTGCTCCTCATCTCCCACTGGTAACCTCTCAAACGAACCACAAACACTTGGCCTCTGAACTTGTTTAGCCTACTAAAACTTCCAACGTACACAGCCTCTCCTGCTCAATCTGGCCAGAGCTCAACACCGAAATTGCGAACGTCCAGCGATTGCTCCTACACTAAAGGTGCCAGCCCTGAAAGCTCTTGCTGGTCCTCATCTCCCACTGGTAACCTCTCAAACAAACCACAAACACTTGGGCTCTGAACTTGTTTAGCCTACTAAAACTTCCAACGTACACTGCCTCTCCTCCTCAATCTGGCCAGAGCTCAACACCGAAATTGCGAACGTCCAGCGATAGCTCCTACGCTAAAGGGGCCAGCCCTGAAAGCTCTTGCTGGTCCTCATCTCCCACTGGTAACCTCTCAAACGAACCACAAACACTTGGGCTCTGAACTTCTTTAGCCTACTAAAACTTCCAACGTACACAGCCTCTCCTGCTCAATCTGGCCAGAGCTCAACACCGAAATTGCGAACGTCCAGCGATTGCTCCTACACTAAAGGGGCCAGCCCTGAAAGCTCTTGCTGCTCCTCATCTCCCACTGGTAACCTCTCAAACGAACCACAAACACTTGGGCTCTGAACTTGTTTAGCCTACTAAAACTTCCAACGTACACAGCCTCTCCTGCTCAATCTGGCCAGAGCTCAACACTGACATTGCGAACGTCCAGCGATTGCTCCTACACTAATAGTGACAGCCCTGAAAGCTCTTGCTGCTCCTCATCTCCCACTGGTAACCTCTCAAACGAGCCACAAACACTTGGGCTCTGAACTTGTTTAGGCTACTAAAACTTCCAACGTACACAGCCTCTCCTGCTCAATCTGGCCAAAATTCACCAACGAAATTGCGAACGTCCATGGATTGCTCCTACACTAAAGGTGCCAGCCCTGAAAGCTCTTGCTGGTCCTCATCTCCCACTGGTAACCTCTCAAACGAACCACAAACACTTGGGCTCTGAACTTGTTTAGCCTACTAAAACTGCCAACGTACACAGCCTCTCCTGCTCAATCTGGCCAGAGCTCAACACCGAAATTGCGAACGTCCAGGGATTGCTCCTACACTAAAGGTGCCAGCCCTGAAAGCTCTTGCTGGTCCTCATCTCCCACTGGTAACCTCTCAAACGAACCACAAACACTTGGGCTCTGAACTTCTTTAGCCTACTAAAACTTCCAACGTACACAGCCTCTCCTGCTCAATCTGGCCAGAGCTCAACACCGAAATTGCGAACGTCCAGCGATTGCTCCTACACTAAAGGGGCCAGCCCTGAAAGCTCTTGCTGGTCCTCATCTCCCACTGGTAACCTCTCAAACGAACCACAAACACTTGGCCTCTGAACTTGTTTAGCCTAATAAAACTTCCAACGTACACAGCCTCTCCTGCTCAATCTGGCCAGAGCTCAACACCGAAATTGCGAACGTCCAGCGATTGCTCCTACACTAATGGTGACAGCCCTGAAAGCTCTTGCTGCTCCTCATCTCCCACTGGTAACCTCTCAAACGATCCACAAACACTTGGCCTCTGAACTTGTTTAGGCTACTAAAACTTCCAACGTACACAGCCTCTCCTGCTCAATCTGGCCAGAGCTCAACACCGAAATTGCGAACGTCCATGGATTGCTCCTACACTAAAGGTGACAGCCCTGAAAGCTCTTGCTGCTCCTCATCTCCCACTGGTAACCTCTCAAACGAACCACAAACACTTGGGCTCTGAACTTGTTTAGCCTACTAAAACTTCCAACGTACACTGCCTCTCCTCCTCAATCTGGCCAGAGCTCAACACCGAAATTGCGAACGTCCAGCGATAGCTCCTACACTAAAGGTGCCAGCCCTGAAAGCTCTTGCTGGTCCTCATCTCCCACTGGTAACCTAAACGAACCACAAACACTTGGGCTCTGAACTTGTTTCGCCTACTAAAACTTCCAACGTACACAGCCTCTCCTGCTCAATCTGGCCAGAGCTCAACACACGAAAAATTGCGAACGTCCAGCGATTGCTCCTACACTAAAGGGGCCAGCCCTGAAAGCTCTTGCTGGTCCTCATCTCCCACTGGTAACCTCTCAAACGAGCCACAAACACTTGGCCTCTGAACTTGTTTAGCCTACTAAAACTTCCAACGTACACAGCCTCTCCTGCTCAATCTGGCCAAAATTCACCAACGAAATTGCGAACGTCCAGGGATTGCTCCTACACTAAAGGTGCCAGCCCTGAAAGCTCTTGCTGGTCCTCATCTCCCACTGGTAACCTCTCAAACGAACCACAAACACTTGGCCTCTGAACTTCTTTAGCCTACTAAAACTTCCAACGTACACAGCCTCTCCTGCTCAATCTGGCCAGAGCTCAACAGCGGAATTGCAAACGTCCAGCGATTGCTCCTACACTAAAGGTGCCAGCCCTGAAAGCTCTTGCTGGTCCTCATCTCCCACTGGTAACCTCTCAAACGAACCACAAACACTTGGGCTCTGAACTTGTTTCGCCTACTAAAACTTCCAACGTACACAGCCTCTCCTGCTCAATCTGGCCAGAGCTCAACACCGAAATTGCGAACGTCCAGCGATTGCTCCTACACTAAAGGTGCCAGCCCTGAAAGCTCTTGCTGGTCCTCATCTCCCACTGGTAACCTCTCAAACGAACCACAAACACTTGGGCTCTGAACTTGTTTCGCCTACTAAAACTGCCAACGTACACAGCCTCTCCTGCTCAATCTGGCCAGAGCTCAACACCGAAATTGCGAACGTCCAGCGATTGCTCCTACACTAAAGGGGCCAGCCCTGAAAGCTCTTGCTGGTCCTCATCTCCCACTGGTAACCTCTCAAACGAGCCACAAACACTTGGCCTCTGAACTTGTTTAGCCTACTAAAACTTCCAACGTACACTGCCTCTCCTGCTCAATCTGGCCAAAATTCACCAACGAAATTGCGAACGTCCAGGGATTGCTCCTACACTAAAGGTGCCAGCCCTGAAAGCTCTTGCTGGTCCTCATCTCCCACTGGTAACCTCTCAAACGAACCACAAACACTTGGCCTCTGAACTTCTTTAGCCTACTAAAACTTCCAACGTACACAGCCTCTCCTGCTCAATCTGGCCAGAGCTCAACAGCGGAATTGCAAACGTCCAGCGATTGCTCCTACACTAAAGGTGCCAGCCCTGAAAGCTCTTGCTGGTCCTCATCTCCCACTGGTAACCTCTCAAACGAACCACAAACACTTGGGCTCTGAACTTGTTTCGCCTACTAAAACTTCCAACGTACACTGCCTCTCCTGCTCAATCTGGCCAGAGCTCAACACCGAAATTGCGAACGTCCAGCGATTGCTCCTACACTAAAGGTGCCAGCCCTGAAAGCTCTTGCTGGTCCTCATCTCCCACTGGTAACCTCTCAAACGAACCACAAACACTTGGGCTCTGAACTTGTTTAGCCTACTAAAACTGCCAACGTACACAGCCTCTCCTGCTCAATCTGGCCAGAGCTCAACACCGAAATTGCGAACGTCCAGCGATTGCTCCTACACTAAAGGGGCCAGCCCTGAAAGCTCTTGCTGGTCCTCATCTCCCACTGGTAACCTCTCAAACGAACCACAAACACTTGGCCTCTGAACTTGTTTAGCCTACTAAAACTTCCAACGTACACAGCCTCTCCTGCTCAATCTGGCCAGAGCTCAACACCGAAATTGCGAACGTCCAGCGATTGCTCCTACACTAATGGTGACAGCCCTGAAAGCTCTTGCTGCTCCTCATCTCCCACTGGTAACCTCTCAAACGATCCACAAACACTTGGCCTCTGAACTTGTTTAGGCTACTAAAACTTCCAACGTACACAGCCTCTCCTGCTCAATCTGGCCAGAGCTCAACACCGAAATTGCGAACGTCCATGGATTGCTCCTACACTAAAGGTGACAGCCCTGAAAGCTCTTGCTGCTCCTCATCTCCCACTGGTAACCTCTCAAACGAACCACAAACACTTGGGCTCTGAACTTGTTTAGCCTACTAAAACTGCCAACGTACACAGCCTCTCCTGCTCAATCTGGCCAGAGCTCAACACCGAAATTGCGAACGTCCAGCGATTGCTCCTACACTAAAGGTGACAGCCCTGAAAGCTCTTGCTGGTCCTCATCTCCCACTGGTAACCTCTCAAACAAACCACAAACACTTGGGCTCTGAACTTGTTTAGCCTACTAAAACTTCCAACGTACACTGCCTCTCCTCCTCAATCTGGCCAGAGCTCAACACCGAAATTGCGAACGTCCAGCGATAGCTCCTACGCTAAAGGGGCCAGCCCTGAAAGCTCTTGCTGGTCCTCATCTCCCACTGGTAACCTCTCAAACGAACCACAAACACTTGGGCTCTGAACTTCTTTAGCCTACTAAAACTTCCAACGTACACAGCCTCTCCTGCTCAATCTGGCCAGAGCTCAACACCGAAATTGCGAACGTCCAGCGATTGCTCCTACACTAAAGGGGCCAGCCCTGAAAGCTCTTGCTGCTCCTCATCTCCCACTGGTAACCTCTCAAACGAACCACAAACACTTGGCCTCTGAACTTGTTTAGCCTACTAAAACTTCCAACGTACACAGCCTCTCCTGCTCAATCTGGCCAGAGCTCAACACTGACATTGCGAACGTCCAGCGATTGCTCCTACACTAATAGTGACAGCCCTGAAAGCTCTTGCTGCTCCTCATCTCCCACTGGTAACCTCTCAAACGAGCCACAAACACTTGGGCTCTGAACTTGTTTAGGCTACTAAAACTTCCAACGTACACAGCCTCTCCTGCTCAATCTGGCCAAAATTCACCAACGAAATTGCGAACGTCCATGGATTGCTCCTACACTAAAGGTGCCAGCCCTGAAAGCTCTTGCTGGTCCTCATCTCCCACTGGTAACCTCTCAAACGAACCACAAACACTTGGGCTCTGAACTTGTTTAGCCTACTAAAACTGCCAACGTACACAGCCTCTCCTGCTCAATCTGGCCAGAGCTCAACACCGAAATTGCGAACGTCCAGGGATTGCTCCTACACTAAAGGTGCCAGCCCTGAAAGCTCTTGCTGGTCCTCATCTCCCACTGGTAACCTCTCAAACGAACCACAAACACTTGGGCTCTGAACTTGTTTAGCCTACTAAAACTTCCAACGTACACTGCCTCTCCTGCTCAATCTGGCCAGAGCTCAACACCGAAATTGCGAACGTCCAGCGATTGCTCCTACACTAAAGGGGCCAGCCCTGAAAGCTCTTGCTGGTCCTCATCTCCCACTGGTAACCTCTCAAACGAACCACAAACACTTGGGCTCTGAACTTGTTTAGCCTACTAAAACTTCCAACGTACACAGCCTCTCCTGCTCAATCTGGCCAGAGCTCAACAGCGGAATTGCGAACGTCCAGGGATTGCTCCTACACTAAAGGTGCCAGCCCTGAAAGCTCTTGCTGCTCCTCATCTCCCACTGGTAACCTCTCAAACGAACCACAAACACTTGGGCTCTGAACTTGTTTAGCCTACTAAAACTTCCAACGTACACTGCCTCTCCTGCTCAATCTGGCCAGAGCTCAACACCGAAATTGCGAACGTCCAGCGATTGCTCCTACACTAAAGGTGCCAGCCCTGAAAGCTCTTGCTGGTCCTCATCTCCCACTGGTACCCTCTCAAACAAACCACAAACACTTGGGCTCTGAACTTGTTTAGCCTACTAAAACTTCCAACGTACACTGCCTCTCCTCCTCAATCTGGCCAGAGCTCAACACCGAAATTGCGAACGTCCAGCGATTGCTCCTACACTAAAGGGGCCAGCCCTGAAAGCTCTTGCTGGTCCTCATCTCCCACTGGTAACCTCTCAAACGAACCACAAACACTTGGGCTCTGAACTTGTTTAGCCTACTAAAACTTCCAACGTACACAGCCTCTCTTGCTCAATCTGGCCCGAGCTCAACACCGAAATTGCGAACGTCCAGCGATTGCTCCTACACTAAAGGTGCCAGCCCTGAAAGCTCTTGCTGGTCCTCATCTCCCACTGGTAACCTCTCAAACGAACCACAAACACTTGGGCTCTGAACTTGTTTAGCCTACTAAAACTTCCAACGTACACTGCCTCTCCTGCTCAATCTGGCCAGAGCTCAACACCGAAATTGCGAACGTCCAGCGATTGCTCCTACACTAAAGGGGCCAGCCCTGAAAGCTCTTGCTGGTCCTCATCTCCCACTGGTAACCTCTCAAACGAACCACAAACACTTGGGCTCTGAACTTGTTTAGGCTACTAAAACTTCCAACGTACACAGCCTCTCCTGCTCAATCTGCCCAAAATTCACCAACGAAATTGCGAACGTCCATGGATTGCTCCTACACTAAAGGTGCCAGCCCTGAAAGCTCTTGCTGCTCCTCATCTCCCACTGGTAACCTCTCAAACGAACCACAAACACTTGGCCTCTGAACTTGTTTAGCCTACTAAAACTTCCAACGTACACAGCCTCTCCTGCTCAATCTGGCCAGAGCTCAACACCGAAATTGCGAACGTCCAGCGATTGCTCCTACACTAAAGGTGCCAGCCCTGAAAGCTCTTGCTGGTCCTCATCTCCCACTGGTAACCTCTCAAACGAACCACAAACACTTGGGCTCTGAACTTGTTTAGCCTACTAAAACTTCCAACGTACACTGCCTCTCCTCCTCAATCTGGCCAGAGCTCAACACCGAAATTGCGAACGTCCAGCGATAGCTCCTACACTAAAGGGGCCAGCCCTGAAAGCTCTTGCTGGTCTTCATCTCCCACTGGTAACCTCTCAAACGAACCACAAACACTTGGGCTCTGAACTTGTTTCGCCTACTAAAACTTCCAACGTACACAGCCTCTCCTGCTCAATCTGGCCAGAGCTCAACACCGAAATTGCGAACGTCCAGCGATTGCTCCTACACTAAAGGGGCCAGCCCTGAAAGCTCTTGCTGGTCCTCATCTCCCACTGGTAACCTCTCAAACGAGCCACAAACACTTGGCCTCTGAACTTGTTTAGCCTACTAAAACTTCCAACGTACACAGCCTCTCCTGCTCAATCTGGCCAAAATTCACCAACGAAATTGCGAACGTCCAGGGATTGCTCCTACACTAAAGGTGCCAGCCCTGAAAGCTCTTGCTGGTCCTCATCTCCCACTGGTAACCTCTCAAACGAACCACAAACACTTGGCCTCTGAACTTCTTTAGCCTACTAAAACTTCCAACGTACACAGCCTCTCCTGCTCAATCTGGCCAGAGCTCAACAGCGGAATTGCAAACGTCCAGCGATTGCTCCTACACTAAAGGTGCCAGCCCTGAAAGCTCTTGCTGGTCCTCATCTCCCACTGGTAACCTCTCAAACGAACCACAAAAACTTGGCCTCTGAACTTGTTTAGCCTACTAAAACTGCCAACGTACACAGCCTCTCCTGCTCAATCTGGCCAGAGCTCAACACCGAAATTGCGAACGTCCAGCGATTGCTCCTACACTAAAGGGGCCAGCCCTGAAAACTCTTGCTGGTCCTCATCTCCCACTGGTAACCTCTCAAACGAACCACAAACACTTGGGCTCTGAACTTGTTTAGCCTACTAAAACTGCCAACGTACACAGCCTCTCCTGCTCAATCTGGCCAGAGCTCAACACCGAAATTGCGAACGTCCAGCGATTGCTCCTACACTAAAGGGGCCAGCCCTGAAAGCTCTTGCTGGTCCTCATCTCCCACTGGTAACCTCTCAAACGAACCACAAACACTTGGCCTCTGAACTTGTTTAGCCTAATAAAACTTCCAACGTACACAGCCTCTCCTGCTCAATCTGGCCAGAGCTCAACACCGAAATTGCGAACGTCCAGCGATTGCTCCTACACTAATGGTGACAGCCCTGAAAGCTCTTGCTGCTCCTCATCTCCCACTGGTAACCTCTCAAACGATCCACAAACACTTGGCCTCTGAACTTGTTTAGGCTACTAAAACTTCCAACGTACACAGCCTCTCCTGCTCAATCTGGCCAGAGCTCAACACCGAAATTGCGAACGTCCATGGATTGCTCCTACACTAAAGGTGACAGCCCTGAAAGCTCTTGCTGCTCCTCATCTCCCACTGGTAACCTCTCAAACGAACCACAAACACTTGGCCTCTGAACTTGTTTAGCCTACTAAAACTTCCAACGTACACAGCCTCTCCTGCTCAATCTGGCCAGAGCTCAACACCGAAATTGCGAACGTCCAGCGATTGCTCCTACACTAAAGGTGCCAGCCCTGAAAGCTCTTGCTGCTCCTCATCTCCCACTGGTAACCTCTCAAACGAACCACAAACACTTGGGCTCTGAACTTGTTTAGCCTACTAAAACTTCCAACGTACACTGCCTCTCCTCCTCAATCTGGCCAGAGCTCAACACCGAAATTGCGAACGTCCAGCGATAGCTCCTACGCTAAAGGGGCCAGCCCTGAAAGCTCTTGCTGCTCCTCATCTCCCACTGGTAACCTCTCAAACGAACCACAAACACTTGGGCTCTGAACTTCTTTAGCCTACTAAAACTTCCAACGTACACAGCCTCTCCTGCTCAATCTGGCCAGAGCTCAACAGCGGAATTGCGAACGTCCAGCGATTGCTCCTACACTAAAGGTGCCAGCCCTGAAAGCTCTTGCTGGTCCTCATCTCCCACTGGTAACCTCTCAAACGAACCACAAACACTTGGGCTCTGAACTTGTTTCGCCTACTAAAACTGCCAACGTACACAGCCTCTCCTGCTCAATCTGGCCAGAGCTCAACACCGAAATTGCGAACGTCCAGCGATTGCTCCTACACTAAAGGGGCCAGCCCTGAAAGCTCTTGCTGGTCCTCATCTCCCACTGGTAACCTCTCAAACGAGCCACAAACACTTGGCCTCTGAACTTGTTTAGCCTACTAAAACTTCCAACGTACACAGCCTCTCCTGCTCAATCTGGCCAAAATTCACCAACGAAATTGCGAACGTCCAGGGATTGCTCCTACACTAAAGGTGCCAGCCCTGAAAGCTCTTGCTGGTCCTCATCTCCCACTGGTAACCTCTCAAACGAACCACAAACACTTGGGCTCTGAACTTGTTTAGCCTACTAAAACTTCCAACGTACACAGACTCTCCTGCCTAATCTGGCCAGAGCTCAACACCGAACTTGTGAACGTCCAGCGATTGCTCCTACACTAAAGGTGCCAGCCCTGAAAGCTCTTGCTGGTCCTCATCTCCCACTGGTAACCTCTCAAACGAACCACAAACACTTGGGCTCTGAACTTCTTTAGCCTACTAAAACTTCCAACGTACACTGCCTCTCCTGCTCAATCTGGCCCGAGCTCAACACCGAAATTGCGAACGTCCAGTGATTGCTCCTACACTAAAGGGGCCAGCCCTGAAAGCTCTTGCTGGTCCTCATCTCCCACTGGTAACCTCTCAAACGAACCACAAACACTTGGGCTCTGAACTTGTTTAGCCTACTAAAACTTCCAACGTACACAGCCTCTCCTGCTCAAGCTGTCCAGAGCTCAACAGCGGAATTGCGAACGTCCAGGGATTGCTCCTACACTAAAGGTGCCAGCCCTGAAAGCTCTTGCTGCTCCTCATCTCCCACTGGTAACCTCTCAAACGAACCACAAACACTTGGGCTCTGAACTTGTTTAGCCTACTAAAACTTCCAACGTACACTGCCTCTCCTGCTCAATCTGGCCAGAGCTCAACACCGAAATTGCGAACGTCCAGCGATTGCTCCTACACTAAAGGTGCCAGCCCTGAAAGCTCTTGCTGGTCCTCATCTCCCACTGGTACCCTCTCAAACAAACCACAAACACTTGGGCTCTGAACTTGTTTAGCCTACTAAAACTTCCAACGTACACTGCCTCTCCTCCTCAATCTGGCCAGAGCTCAACACCGAAATTGCGAACGTCCAGCGATAGCTCCTACACTAAAGGGGCCAGCCCTGAAAGCTCTTGCTGGTCCTCATCTCCCACTGGTAACCTCTCAAACGAACCACAAACACTTGGGCTCTGAACTTGTTTAGCCTACTAAAACTTCCAATGTACACAGCCTCTCCTGCTCAATCTGGCCAGAGCTCAACACCGAAATTGCGAACGTCCAGCGATTGCTCCTACACTAAAGGGGCCAGCCCTGAAAGCTCTTGCTGGTCCTCATCTCCCACTGGTAACCTCTCAAACGAGCCACAAACACTTGGCCTCTGAACTTGTTTAGCCTACTAAAACTTCCAACGTACACAGCCTCTCCTGCTCAATCTGTCCAAAATTCACCAACGAAATTGCGAACGTCCAGGGATTGCTCCTACACTAAAGGTGCCAGCCCTGAAAGCTCTTGCTGCTCCTCATCTCCCACTGGTAACCTCTCAAACGAACCACAAACACTTGGGCTCTGAACTTGTTTAGCCTACTAAAACTTCCAACGTACACAGCCTCTCCTGCTCAATCTGGCCAGAGCTCAACACCGAAATTGCGAACGTCCAGCGATTGCTCCTACACTAAAGGGGCCAGCCCTGAAAGCTCTTGCTGCTCCTCATCTCCCACTGGTAACCTCTCAAACAAACCACAAACACTTGGGCTCTGAACTTGTTTAGCCTACTAAAACTTCCAACGTACACAGCCTCTCCTGCTCAATCTGGCCAAAATTCACCAACGAAATTGCGAACGTCCAGCGATTGCTCCTACACTAAAGGGGCCAGCCCTGAAAGCTCTTGCTGGTCCTCATCTCCCACTGGTAACCTCTCAAACGAACCACAAACACTTGGCCTCTGAACTTCTTTAGCCTACTAAAACTTCCAACGTACACAGCCTCTCCTGCTCAATCTGGCCAGAGCTCAACACCGAAATTGCGAACGTCCAGCGATTGCTCCTACACTAAAGGGGCCAGCCCTGAAAGCTCTTGCTGGTCCTCATCTCCCACTGGTAACCTCTCAAACGAACCACAAACACTTGGGCTCTGAACTTGTTTAGCCTACTAAAACTTCCAACGTACACAGCCTCTCCTGCTCAATCTGGCCAGAGCTCAACACCGAAATTGCGAACGTCCAGCGATTGCTCCTACACTAATGGTGACAGCCCTGAAAGCTCTTGCTGCTCCTCATCTCCCACTGGTAACCTCTCAAACGATCCACAAACACTTGGGCTCTGAACTTGTTTAGCCTACTAAAACTTCCAACGTACACAGCCTCTCCTGCTCAATCTGGCCAGAGCTCAACACCGAAATTGCGAACGTCCATGGATTGCTCCTACACTAAAGGTGACAGCCCTGAAAGCTCTTGCTGCTCCTCATCTCCCACTGGTAACCTCTCAAACGAACCACAAACACTTGGCCTCTGAACTTGTTTAGCCTACTAAAACTTCCAACGTACACAGCCTCTCCTGCTCAATCTGGCCAGAGCTCAACACCGAAATTGCGAACGTCCAGCGATTGCTCCTACACTAAAGGTGCCAGCCCTGAAAGCTCTTGCTGGTCCTCATCTCCCACTGGTAACCTCTCAAACAAACCACAAACACTTGGGCTCTGAACTTGTTTAGCCTACTAAAACTTCCAACGTACACTGCCTCTCCTCCTCAATCTGGCCAGAGCTCAACACCGAAATTGCGAACGTCCAGCGATAGCTCCTACGCTAAAGGGGCCAGCCCTGAAAGCTCTTGCTGGTCCTCATCTCCCACTGGTAACCTCTCAAACGAACCACAAACACTTGGGCTCTGAACTTCTTTAGCCTACTAAAACTTCCAACGTACACAGCCTCTCCTGCTCAATCTGGCCAGAGCTCAACACCGAAATTGCGAACGTCCAGCGATTGCTCCTACACTAAAGGGGCCAGCCCTGAAAGCTCTTGCTGCTCCTCATCTCCCACTGGTAACCTCTCAAACGAACCACAAACACTTGGGCTCTGAACTTGTTTAGCCTACTAAAACTTCCAACGTACACAGCCTCTCCTGCTCAATCTGGCCAGAGCTCAACACTGACATTGCGAACGTCCAGCGATTGCTCCTACACTAATAGTGACAGCCCTGAAAGCTCTTGCTGCTCCTCATCTCCCACTGGTAACCTCTCAAACGAGCCACAAACACTTGGGCTCTGAACTTGTTTAGGCTACTAAAACTTCCAACGTACACAGCCTCTCCTGCTCAATCTGGCCAAAATTCACCAACGAAATTGCGAACGTCCAGCGATTGCTCCTACACTAAAGGTGCCAGCCCTGAAAGCTCTTGCTGGTCCTCATCTCCCACTGGTACCCTCTCAAACAAACCACAAACACTTGGGCTCTGAACTTGTTTAGCCTACTAAAACTTCCAACGTACACTGCCTCTCCTCCTCAATCTGGCCAGAGCTCAACACCGAAATTGCGAACGTCCAGCGATAGCTCCTACACTAAAGGGGCCAGCCCTGAAAGCTCTTGCTGGTCCTCATCTCCCACTGGTAACCTCTCAAACGAACCACAAACACTTGGGCTCTGAACTTGTTTAGCCTACTAAAACTTCCAATGTACACAGCCTCTCCTGCTCAATCTGGCCAGAGCTCAACACCGAAATTGCGAACGTCCAGCGATTGCTCCTACACTAAAGGGGCCAGCCCTGAAAGCTCTTGCTGGTCCTCATCTCCCACTGGTAACCTCTCAAACGAGCCACAAACACTTGGCCTCTGAACTTGTTTAGCCTACTAAAACTTCCAACGTACACAGCCTCTCCTGCTCAATCTGTCCAAAATTCACCAACGAAATTGCGAACGTCCAGGGATTGCTCCTACACTAAAGGTGCCAGCCCTGAAAGCTCTTGCTGCTCCTCATCTCCCACTGGTAACCTCTCAAACGAACCACAAACACTTGGGCTCTGAACTTGTTTAGCCTACTAAAACTTCCAACGTACACAGCCTCTCCTGCTCAATCTGGCCAGAGCTCAACACCGAAATTGCGAACGTCCAGCGATTGCTCCTACACTAAAGGGGCCAGCCCTGAAAGCTCTTGCTGCTCCTCATCTCCCACTGGTAACCTCTCAAACAAACCACAAACACTTGGGCTCTGAACTTGTTTAGCCTACTAAAACTTCCAACGTACACAGCCTCTCCTGCTCAATCTGGCCAAAATTCACCAACGAAATTGCGAACGTCCAGCGATTGCTCCTACACTAAAGGGGCCAGCCCTGAAAGCTCTTGCTGGTCCTCATCTCCCACTGGTAACCTCTCAAACGAACCACAAACACTTGGCCTCTGAACTTCTTTAGCCTACTAAAACTTCCAACGTACACAGCCTCTCCTGCTCAATCTGGCCAGAGCTCAACACCGAAATTGCGAACGTCCAGCGATTGCTCCTACACTAAAGGGGCCAGCCCTGAAAGCTCTTGCTGGTCCTCATCTCCCACTGGTAACCTCTCAAACGAACCACAAACACTTGGGCTCTGAACTTGTTTAGCCTACTAAAACTTCCAACGTACACAGCCTCTCCTGCTCAATCTGGCCAGAGCTCAACACCGAAATTGCGAACGTCCAGCGATTGCTCCTACACTAATGGTGACAGCCCTGAAAGCTCTTGCTGCTCCTCATCTCCCACTGGTAACCTCTCAAACGATCCACAAACACTTGGGCTCTGAACTTGTTTAGCCTACTAAAACTTCCAACGTACACAGCCTCTCCTGCTCAATCTGGCCAGAGCTCAACACCGAAATTGCGAACGTCCATGGATTGCTCCTACACTAAAGGTGACAGCCCTGAAAGCTCTTGCTGCTCCTCATCTCCCACTGGTAACCTCTCAAACGAACCACAAACACTTGGCCTCTGAACTTGTTTAGCCTACTAAAACTTCCAACGTACACAGCCTCTCCTGCTCAATCTGGCCAGAGCTCAACACCGAAATTGCGAACGTCCAGCGATTGCTCCTACACTAAAGGTGCCAGCCCTGAAAGCTCTTGCTGGTCCTCATCTCCCACTGGTAACCTCTCAAACAAACCACAAACACTTGGGCTCTGAACTTGTTTAGCCTACTAAAACTTCCAACGTACACTGCCTCTCCTCCTCAATCTGGCCAGAGCTCAACACCGAAATTGCGAACGTCCAGCGATAGCTCCTACGCTAAAGGGGCCAGCCCTGAAAGCTCTTGCTGGTCCTCATCTCCCACTGGTAACCTCTCAAACGAACCACAAACACTTGGGCTCTGAACTTCTTTAGCCTACTAAAACTTCCAACGTACACAGCCTCTCCTGCTCAATCTGGCCAGAGCTCAACACCGAAATTGCGAACGTCCAGCGATTGCTCCTACACTAAAGGGGCCAGCCCTGAAAGCTCTTGCTGCTCCTCATCTCCCACTGGTAACCTCTCAAACGAACCACAAACACTTGGGCTCTGAACTTGTTTAGCCTACTAAAACTTCCAACGTACACAGCCTCTCCTGCTCAATCTGGCCAGAGCTCAACACTGACATTGCGAACGTCCAGCGATTGCTCCTACACTAATAGTGACAGCCCTGAAAGCTCTTGCTGCTCCTCATCTCCCACTGGTAACCTCTCAAACGAGCCACAAACACTTGGGCTCTGAACTTCTTTAGCCTACTAAAACTTCCAACGTACACTGCCTCTCCTGCTCAATCTGGCCCGAGCTCAACACCGAAATTGCGAACGTCCAGCGATTGCTCCTACACTAAAGGGGCCAGCCCTGAAAGCTCTTGCTGGTCCTCATCTCCCACTGGTAACCTCTCAAACGAACCACAAACACTTGGGCTCTGAACTTGTTTAGCCTACTAAAACTGCCAACGTACACAGCCTCTCCTGCTCAAGCTGGCCAGAGCTCAACAGCGGAATTGCGAACGTCCAGGGATTGCTCCTACACTAAAGGTGCCAGCCCTGAAAGCTCTTGCTGGTCCTCATCTCCCACTGGTAACCTCTCAAACGAACCACAAACACTTGGGCTCTGAACTTGTTTAGCCTACTAAAACTTCCAACGTACACTGCCTCTCCTGCTCAATCTGGCCAGAGCTCAACACCGAAATTGCGAACGTCCAGGGATTGCTCCTACACTAAAGGTGCCAGCCCTGAAAGCTCTTGCTGGTCCTCATCTCCCACTGGTACCCTCTCAAACAAACCACAAACACTTGGGCTCTGAACTTGTTTAGCCTACTAAAACTTCCAACGTACACTGCCTCTCCTCCTCAATCTGGCCAGAGCTCAACACCGAAATTGCGAACGTCCAGCGATAGCTCCTACACTAAAGGGGCCAGCCCTGAAAGCTCTTGCTGGTCCTCATCTCCCACTGGTAACCTCTCAAACGAACCACAAACACTTGGGCTCTGAACTTGTTTAGCCTACTAAAACTTCCAATGTACACAGCCTCTCCTGCTCAATCTGGCCAGAGCTCAACACCGAAATTGCGAACGTCCAGCGATTGCTCCTACACTAAAGGGGCCAGCCCTGAAAGCTCTTGCTGGTCCTCATCTCCCACTGGTAACCTCTCAAACGAGCCACAAACACTTGGCCTCTGAACTTGTTTAGCCTACTAAAACTTCCAACGTACACAGCCTCTCCTGCTCAATCTGTCCAAAATTCACCAACGAAATTGCGAACGTCCAGGGATTGCTCCTACACTAAAGGTGCCAGCCCTGAAAGCTCTTGCTGCTCCTCATCTCCCACTGGTAACCTCTCAAACGAACCACAAACACTTGGGCTCTGAACTTGTTTAGCCTACTAAAACTTCCAACGTACACAGCCTCTCCTGCTCAATCTGGCCCAAGCTCAACACCGAAATTGCGAACGTCCAGCGATTGCTCCTACACTAAAGGGGCCAGCCCTGAAAGCTCTTGCTGGTCCTCATCTCCCACTGGTAACCTCTCAAACGAACCACAAACACTTGGGCTCTGAACTTGTTTAGCCTACTAAAACTTCCAACGTACACAGCCTCTCCTGCTCAATCTGGCCAAAATTCACCAACGAAATTGCGAACGTCCAGCGATTGCTCCTACACTAAAGGTGCCAGCCCTGAAAGCTCTTGCTGGTCCTCATCTCCCACTGGTAACCTCTCAAACGAACCACAAACACTTGGCCTCTGAACTTTTTTAGGCTACCAAAACTTCCAACGTACACAGACTCTCCTGCCTAATCTGGCCAGAGCTGAACACCGAACTTGTGAAAGTCCAGCGATTGCTCCTACACTAAAGGTGCCAGCCCTGAAAGCTCTTGCTGGTCCTCATCTCCCACTGGTAACCTCTCAAACGAACCACAAACACTTGGGCTCTGAACTTGTTTAGCCTACTAAAACTTCCAACGTACACTGCCTCTCCTGCTCAATCTGGCCAGAGCTCAACACCGAAATTGCGAACGTCCAGCGATTGCTCCTACACTAAAGGTGCCAGCCCTGAAAGCTCTTGCTGGTCCTCATCTCCCACTGGTACCCTCTCAAACGAACCACAAACACTTGGGCTCTGAACTTGTTTAGCCTACTAAAACTTCCAACGTTCACTGCCTCTCCTCCTCAATCTGGCCAGAGCTCAACACCGAAATTGCGAACGTCCAGCGATAGCTCCTACACTAAAGGGGCCAGCCCTGAAAGCTCTTGCTGGTCCTCATCTCCCACTGGTAACCTCTCAAACGAACCACAAACACTTGGGCTCTGAACTTGTTTAGCCTACTAAAACTTCCAACGTACACAGCCTCTCCTGCTCAATCTGGCCAGAGCTCAACACCGAAATTGCGAACGTCCAGCGATTGCTCCTACACTAAAGGGGCCAGCCCTGAAAGCTCTTGCTGGTCCTCATCTCCCACTGGTAACCTCTCAAACGAGCCACAAACACTTGGCCTCTGAACTTGTTTAGCCTACTAAAACTTCCAACGTACACAGCCTCTCCTGCTCAATCTGTCCAAAATTCACCAACGAAATTGCGAACGTCCAGCGATTGCTCCTACACTAAAGGTGCCAGCCCTGAAAGCTCTTGCTGCTCCTCATCTCCCACTGGTAACCTCTCAAACGAACCACAAACACTTGGGCTCTGAACTTCTTTAGCCTACTAAAACTTCCAACGTACACAGCCTCTCCTGCTCAATCTGGCCAGAGCTCAACACCGAAATTGCGAACGTCCAGCGATTGCTCCTACACTAAAGGGGCCAGCCCTGAAAGCTCTTGCTGCTCCTCATCTCCCACTGGTAACCTCTCAAACGAACCACAAACACTTGGGCTCTGAACTTGTTTAGCCTACTAAAACTTCCAACGTACACAGCCTCTCCTGCTCAATCTGGCCAGAGCTCAACACCGAAATTGCGAACGTCCAGCGATTGCTCCTACACTAAAGGGGCCAGCCCTGAAAGCTCTTGCTGCTCCTCATCTCCCACTGGTAACCTCTCAAACAAACCACAAACACTTGGGCTCTGAACTTGTTTAGCCTACTAAAACTTCCAACGTACACAGCCTCTCCTGCTCAATCTGGCCAAAATTCACCAACGAAATTGCGAACGTCCAGCGATTGCTCCTACACTAAAGGGGCCAGCCCTGAAAGCTCTTGCTGGTCCTCATCTCCCACTGGTAACCTCTCAAACGAACCACAAACACTTGGGCTCTGAACTTGTTTAGCCTACTAAAACTTCCAACGTACACAGCCTCTCCTGCTCAATCTGGCCAGAGCTCAACACCGAAATTGCGAACGTCCAGCGATTGCTCCTACACTAAAAGGGGCCAGCCCTGAAAGCTCTTGCTGCTCCTCATCTCCCACTGGTAACCTCTCAAACAAACCACAAACACTTGGGCTCTGAACTTGTTTAGCCTACTAAAACTTCCAACGTACACAGCCTCTCCTGCTCAATCTGGCCAAAATTCACCAACGAAATTGCGAACGTCCAGCGATTGCTCCTACACTAAAGGGGCCAGCCCTGAAAGCTCTTGCTGGTCCTCATCTCCCACTGGTAACCTCTCAAACGAACCACAAACACTTGGCCTCTGAACTTTTTTAGGCTACTAAAACTTCCAACGTACACAGCCTCTCCTGCCTAATCTGGCCAGAGCTCAACACCGAACTTGTGAACGTCCAGCGATTGCTCCTACACTAAAGGGGCCAGCCCTGAAAGCTCTTGCTGGTCCTCATCTCCCACTGGTAACCTCTCAAACGAACCACAAACACTTGGGCTCTGAACTTGTTTAGGCTACTAAAACTTCCAACGTACACAGCCTCTCCTGCTCAATCTGGCCCAAGCTCAACACCGAAATTGCGAACGTCCAGCGATTGCTCCTACACTAAAGGTGCCAGCCCTGAAAGCTCTTGCTGGTCCTCATCTCCCACTGGTAACCTCTCAAACGAACCACAAACACTTGGGCTCTGAACTTGTTTAGCCTACTAAAACTTCCAACGTACACAGCCTCTCCTGCTCAATCTGGCCAAAATTCACCAACGAAATTGCGAACGTCCAGCGATTGCTCCTACACTAAAGGGGCCAGCCCTGAAAGCTCTTGCTGGTCCTCATCTCCCACTGGTAACCTCTCAAACGAACCACAAACACTTGGCCTCTGAACTTTTTTAGGCTACTAAAACTTCCAACGTACACAGACTCTCCTGCCTAATCTGGCCAGAGCTGAACACCGAACTTGTGAAAGTCCAGCGATTGCTCCTACACTAAAGGTGCCAGCCCTGAAAGCTCTTGCTGGTCCTCATCTCCCACTGGTAACCTCTCAAACGAACCACAAACACTTGGGCTCTGAACTTGTTTAGCCTACTAAAACTTCCAACGTACACTGCCTCTCCTGCTCAATCTGGCCAGAGCTCAACATCGAAATTGCGAACGTCCAGCGATTGCTCCTACACTAAAGGTGCCAGCCCTGAAAGCTCTTGCTGGTCCTCATCTCCCACTGGTACCCTCTCAAACAAACCACAAACACTTGGGCTCTGAACTTGTTTAGCCTACTAAAACTTCCAACGTACACTGCCTCTCCTCCTCAATCTGGCCAGAGCTCAACACCGAAATTGCGAACGTCCAGCGATAACTCCTACACTAAAGGGGCCAGCCCTGAAAGCTCTTGCTGGTCCTCATCTCCCACTGGTAACCTCTCAAACGAACCACAAACACTTGGCCTCTGAACTTGTTTAGCCTACTAAAACTTCCAACGTACACAGCCTCTCCTGCTCAATCTGGCCAGAGCTCAACACCGAAATTGCGAACGTCCAGCGATTGCTCCTACACTAAAGGGGCCAGCCCTGAAAGCTCTTGCTGGTCCTCATCTCCCACTGGTAACCTCTCAAACGAACCACAAACACTTGGCCTCTGAACTTGTTTAGCCTACTAAAACTTCCAACGTACACTGCCTCTCCTGCTCAATCTGGCCCAAGCTCAACACCGAAATTGCGAACGTCCAGCGATTGCTCCTACACTAAAGGTGCCAGCCCTGAAAGCTCTTGCTGGTCCTCATCTCCCACTGGTAACCTCTCAAACGAACCACAAACACTTGGCCTCTGAACTTGTTTAGCCTACTAAAACTTCCAACGTACACAGCCTCTCCTGCTCAATCTGGCCAAAATTCACCAACGAAATTGCGAACGTCCAGGGATTGCTCCTACACTAAAGGTGCCAGCCCTGAAAGCTCTTGCTGGTCCTCATCTCCCACTGGTAACCTCTCAAACGAACCACAAACACTTGGCCTCTGAACTTTTTTAGGCTACTAAAACTTCCAACGTACACAGACTCTCCTGCCTAATCTGGCCAGAGCTGAACACCGAACTTGTGAAAGTCCAGCGATTGCTCCTACACTAAAGGTGCCAGCCCTGAAAGCTCTTGCTGGTCCTCATCTCCCACTGGTAACCTCTCAAACGAACCACAAACACTTGGGCTCTGAACTTGTTTAGCCTACTAAAACTTCCAACGTACACTGCCTCTCCTGCTCAATCTGGCCAGAGCTCAACACCGAAATTGCGAACGTCCAGCGATTGCTCCTACACTAAAGGTGCCAGCCCTGAAAGCTCTTGCTGGTCCTCATCTCCCACTGGTACCCTCTCAAACAAACCACAAACACTTGGGCTCTGAACTTGTTTAGCCTACTAAAACTTCCAACGTACACTGCCTCTCCTCCTCAATCTGGCCAGAGCTCAACACCGAAATTGCGAACGTCCAGCGATAACTCCTACACTAAAGGGGCCAGCCCTGAAAGCTCTTGCTGGTCCTCATCTCCCACTGGTAACCTCTCAAACGAACCACAAACACTTGGCCTCTGAACTTGTTTAGCCTACTAAAACTTCCAACGTACACAGCCTCTCCTGCTCAATCTGGCCAGAGCTCAACACCGAAATTGCGAACGTCCAGCGATTGCTCCTACACTAAAGGGGCCAGCCCTGAAAGCTCTTGCTGGTCCTCATCTCCCACTGGTAACCTCTCAAACGAGCCACAAACACTTGGCCTCTGAACTTGTTTAGCCTACTAAAACTTCCAACGTACACAGCCTCTCCTGCTCAATCTGTCCAAAATTCACCAACGAAATTGCGAACGTCCAGGGATTGCTCCTACACTAAAGGTGCCAGCCCTGAAAGCTCTTGCTGCTCCTCATCTCCCACTGGTAACCTCTCAAACGAACCACAAACACTTGGGCTCTGAACTTGTTTAGCCTACTAAAACTTCCAACGTACACAGCCTCTCCTGCTCAATCTGGCCAGAGCTCAACACCGAAATTGCGAACGTCCAGCGATTGCTCCTACACTAAAGGGGCCAGCCCTGAAAGCTCTTGCTGCTCCTCATCTCCCACTGGTAACCTCTCAAACAAACCACAAACACTTGGGCTCTGAACTTGTTTAGCCTACTAAAACTTCCAACGTACACAGCCTCTCCTGCTCAATCTGGCCAAAATTCACCAACGAAATTGCGAACGTCCAGCGATTGCTCCTACACTAAAGGGGCCAGCCCTGAAAACTCTTGCTGGTCCTCATCTCCCACTGGTAACCTCTCAAACGAACCACAAACACTTGGCCTCTGAACTTTTTTAGGCTACTAAAACTTCCAACGTACACAGACTCTCCTGCCTAATCTGGCCAGAGCTCAACACCGAACTTGTGAACGTCCAGCGATTGCTCCTACACTAAAGGGGCCAGCCCTGAAAGCTCTTGCTGGTCCTCATCTCCCACTGGTAACCTCTCAAACGAACCACAAACACTTGGCCTCTGAACTTGTTTAGCCTACTAAAACTTCCAACGTACACTGCCTCTCCTGCTCAATCTGGCCCGAGCTCAACACCGAAATTGCGAACGTCCAGCGATTGCTCCTACACTAAAGGTGCCATCCCTGAAAGCTCTTGCTGGTCCTCATCTCCCACTGGTAACCTCTCAAACGAACCACAAACACTTGGGCTCTGAACTTGGTTAGCCTACTAAAACTTCCAACGTACACAGCCTCTCCTGCTCAATCTGGCCAGAGCTCAACACCGAAATTGCGAACGTCCAGGGATTGCTCCTACACTAAAGGTGCCAGCCCTGAAAGCTCTTGCTGCTCCTCATCTCCCACTGGTAACCTCTCAAACGAACCACAAACACTTGGGCTCTGAACTTGTTTAGCCTACTAAAACTTCCAACGTACACAGCCTCTCCTGCTCAATCTGGCCAAAATTCACCAACGAAATTGCGAACGTCCAGGGATTGCTCCTACACTAAAGGGGCCAGCCCTGAAAGCTCTTGCTGGTCCTCATCTCCCACTGGTAACCTCTCAAACGAACCACAAACACTTGGCCTCTGAACTTGTTTAGCCTACTAAAACTTCCAACGTACACAGCCTCTCCTGCTCAATCTGGCCAGAGCTCAACACCGAAATTGCGAACGTCCAGCGATTGCTCCTACACTAAAGGGGCCAGCCCTGAAAGCTCTTGCTGGTCCTCATCTCCCACTGGTAACCTCTCAAACGAACCACAAACACTTGGCCTCTGAACTTGTTTAGCCTACTAAAACTTCCAACGTACACAGCCTCTCCTGCTCAATCTGGCCAGAGCTCAACACCGAAATTGCGAACGTCCAGCGATTGCTCCTACACTAAAGGGGCCAGCCCTGAAAGCTCTTGCTGGTCCTCATCTCCCACTGGTAACCTCTCAAACGAACCACAAACACTTGGCCTCTGAACTTGTTTAGCCTACTAAAACTTCCAACGTACACAGCCTCTCCTGCTCAATCTGGCCAGAGCTCAACACCGAAATTGCGAACGTCCAGCGATTGCTCCTACACTAAAGGGGCCAGCCCTGAAAGCTCTTGCTGCTCCTCATCTCCCACTGGTAACCTCTCAAACGAACCACAAACACTTGGCCTCTGAACTTTTTTAGGCTACTAAAACTTCCAACGTACACAGACTCTCCTGCCTAATCTGGCCAGAGCTGAACACCGAACTTGTGAAAGTCCAGCGATTGCTCCTACACTAAAGGTGCCAGCCCTGAAAGCTCTTGCTGGTCCTCATCTCCCACTGGTAACCTCTCAAACGAACCACAAACACTTGGGCTCTGAACTTGTTTAGCCTACTAAAACTTCCAACGTACACAGCCTCTCCTGCTCAATCTGGACCGAGCTCAACACCGAAATTGCGAACGTCCAGCGATTGCTCCTACACTAAAGGGGCCAGCCCTGAAAGCTCTTGCTGGTCCTCATCTCCCACTGGTAACCTCTCAAACGAACCACAAACACTTGGGCTCTGAACTTTTTTAGGCTACTAAAACTTCCAACGTACACAGACTCTCCTGCCTAATCTGGCCAGAGCTCAACACCGAACTTGTGAACGTCCAGCGATTGCTCCTACACTAAAGGTGCCAGCCCTGAAAGCTCTTGCTGGTCCTCATCTCCCACTGGTAACCTCTCAAACGAACCACAAACACTTGGGCTCTGAACTTGTTTAGCCTGCTAAAACTTCCAACGTACACTGCCTCTCCTCCTCAATCTGGCCAGAGCTCAACACCGAAATTGCGAACGTCCAGCGATTGCTCCTACACTAAAGGGGCCAGCCCTGAAAGCTCTTGCTGGTCCTCATCTCCCACTGGTAACCTCTCAAACGAACCACAAACACTTGGGCTCTGAACTTGTTTAGCCTGCTAAAACTTCCAACGTACACTGCCTCTCCTGCTCAATCTGGCCAGAGCTCAACACCGAAATTGCGAACGTCCAGCGATTGCTCCTACACTAAAGGGGCCAGCCCTGAAAGCTCTTGCTGGTCCTCATCTCCCACTGGTAACCTCTCAAACGAACCACAAACACTTGGGCTCTGAACTTGGTTAGCCTACTAAAACTTCCAACGTACACAGCCTCTCCTCCTCAATCTGGCCAGAGCTCAACACCGAAATTGCGAACGTCCAGCGATTGCTCCTACACTAAAGGGGCCAGCCCTGAAAGCTCTTGCTGGTCCTCATCTCCCACTGGTAACCTCTCAAACGAACCACAAACACTTGGCCTCTGAACTTGTTTAGCCTACTAAAACTTCCAACGTACACAGCCTCTCCTGCTCAATCTGGCCAGAGCTCAACACCGAAATTGCGAACGTCCAGCGATTGCTCCTACACTAAAGGGGCCAGCCCTGAAAGCTCTTGCTGCTCCTCATCTCCCACTGGTAACCTCTCAAACAAACCACAAACACTTGGGCTCTGAACTTGCTTAGCCTACTAAAACTTCCAACGTACACAGCCTCTCCTGCTCAATCTGGCCAAAATTCACCAACGAAATTGCGAACGTCCAGGGATTGCTCCTACACTAAAGGGGCCAGCCCTGAAAGCTCTTGCTGGTCCTCATCTCCCACTGGTAACCTCTCAAACGAACCACAAACACTTGGGCTCTGAACTTTTTTAGGCTACTAAAACTTCCAACGTACACAGACTCTCCTGCCTAATCTGGCCAGAGCTCAACACCGAACTTGTGAACGTCCAGCGATTGCTCCTACACTAAAGGGGCCAGCCCTGAAAGCTCTTGCTGGTCCTCATCTCCCACTGGTAACCTCTCAAACGAACCACAAACACTTGGCCTCTGAACTTGTTTAGCCTACTAAAACTTCCAACGTACACTGCCTCTCCTGCTCAATCTGGCCCGACCTCAACACCGAAATTGCGAACGTCCAGCGATTGCTCCTACACTAAAGGTGCCAGCCCTGAAAGCTCTTGCTGGTCCTCATCTCCCACTGGTAACCTCTCAAACGAACCACAAACACTTGGGCGCTGAACTTGTTTAGCCTACTAAAACTTCCAACGTACACAGCCTCTCCTGCTCAATCTGGCCAAAATTCACCAACGAAATTGCGAACGTCCAGCGATTGCTCCTACACTAAAGGTGCCAGCCCTGAAAGCTCTTGCTGGTCCTCATCTCCCACTGGTAACCTCTCAAACGAACCACAAACACTTGGCCTCTGAACTTTTTTAGGCTACTAAAACTTCCAACGTACACAGACTCTCCTGCCTAATCTGGCCAGAGCTGAACACCGAACTTGTGAAAGTCCAGCGATTGCTCCTACACTAAAGGTGCCAGCCCTGAAAGCTCTTGCTGGTCCTCATCTCCCACTGGTAACCTCTCAAACGAACCACAAACACTTGGGCTCTGAACTTGTTTAGCCTACTAAAACTTCCAACGTACACAGCCTCTCCTGCTCAATCTGGCCCGAGCTCAACACCGAAATTGCGAACGTCCAGCGATTGCTCCTACACTAAAGGTGCCAGCCCTGAAAGCTCTTGCTGGTCCTCATCTCCCACTGGTAACCTCTCAAACGAACCACAAACACTTGGGCTCTGAACTTTTTTAGGCTACTAAAACTTCCAACGTACACAGCCTCTCCTGCTCAATCTGGCCAGAGCTCAACACCGAACTTGTGAACGTCCAGCGATTGCTCCTACACTAAAGGTGCCAGCCCTGAAAGCTCTTGCTGGTCCTCATCTCCCACTGGTAACCTCTCAAACGAACCACAAACACTTGGGCTCTGAACTTTTTTAGGCTACTAAAACTTCCAACGTACACAACTCTCCTGCCTAATCTGGCCAGAGCTCAACACCGAACTTGTGAACGTCCAGCGATTGCTCCTACACTAAAGGTGCCAGCCCTGAAAGCTCTTGCTGGTCCTCATCTCCCACTGGTAACCTCTCAAACGAACCACAAACACTTGGGCTCTGAACTTGTTTAGCCTGCTAAAACTTCCAACGTACACTGCCTCTCCTGCTCAATCTGGCCAGAGCTCAACACCGAAATTGCGAACGTCCAGCGATTGCTCCTACACTAAAGGGGCCAGCCCTGAAAGCTCTTGCTGGTCCTCATCTCCCACTGGTAACCTCTCAAACGAACCACAAACACTTGGGCTCTGAACTTGTTTAGCCTGCTAAAACTTCCAACGTACACTGCCTCTCCTGCTCAATCTGGCCAGAGCTCAACACCGAAATTGCGAACGTCCAGCGATTGCTCCTACACTAAAGGAGCCAGCCCTGAAAGCTCTTGCTGGTCCTCATCTCCCACTGGTAACCTCTCAAACGAACCACAAACACTTGGGCTCTGAACTTCTTTAGCCTACTAAAACTTCCAACGTACACAGCCTCTCCTGCTCAATCTGGCCAGAGCTCAACACCGAAATTGCGAACGTCCAGCGATTGCTCCTACACTAAAGGGGCCAGCCCTGAAAGCTCTTGCTGGTCCTCATCTCCCACTGGTAACCTCTCAAACGAACCACAAACACTTGGCCTCTGAACTTGTTTAGCCTACTAAAACTTCCAACGTACACAGCCTCTCCTGCTCAATCTGGCCAGAGCTCAACACCGAAATTGCGAACGTCCAGCGATTGCTCCTACACTAAAGGGGCCAGCCCTGAAAGCTCTTGCTGCTCCTCATCTCCCACTGGTAACCTCTCAAACGAACCACAAACACTTGGGCTCTGAACTTGCTTAGCCTACTAAAACTTCCAACGTACACAGCCTCTCCTGCTCAATCTGGCCAAAATTCACCAACGAAATTGCGAACGTCCAGGGATTGCTCCTACACTAAAGGTGCCAGCCCTGAAAGCTCTTGCTGGTCCTCATCTCCCACTGGTAACCTCTCAAACGAACCACAAACACTTGGCCTCTGAACTTTTTTAGGCTACTAAAACTTCCAACGTACACAGACTCTCCTGCCTAATCTGGCCAGAGCTCAACACCGAACTTGTGAACGTCCAGCGATTGCTCCTACACTAAAGGGGCCAGCCCTGAAAGCTCTTGCTGGTCCTCATCTCCCACTGGTAACCTCTCAAACGAACCACAAACACTTGGCCTCTGAACTTGTTTAGCCTACTAAAACTTCCAACGTACACTGCCTCTCCTGCTCAATCTGGCCCGACCTCAACACCGAAATTGCGAACGTCCAGCGATTGCTCCTACACTAAAGGTGACAGCCCTGAAAGCTCTTGCTGGTCCTCATCTCCCACTGGTAACCTCTCAAACGAACCACAAACACTTGGGCGCTGAACTTGTTTAGCCTACTAAAACTTCCAACGTACACAGCCTCTCCTGCTCAATCTGGCCAAAATTCACCAACGAAATTGCGAACGTCCATGGATTGCTCCTACACTAAAGGTGCCAGCCCTGAAAGCTCTTGCTGGTCCTCATCTCCCACTGGTAACCTCTCAAACGAACCACAAACACTTGGCCTCTGAACTTTTTTAGGCTACTAAAACTTCCAACGTACACAGGCTCTCCTGCCTAATCTGGCCAGAGCTGAACACCGAACTTGTGAAAGTCCAGCGATTGCTCCTACACTAAAGGTGCCAGCCCTGAAAGCTCTTGCTGGTCCTCATCTCCCACTGGTAACCTCTCAAACGAACCACAAACACTTGGGCTCTGAACTTGTTTAGCCTACTAAAACTTCCAACGTACACAGCCTCTCCTGCTCAATCTGGCCCGAGCTCAACACCGAAATTGCGAACGTCCAGCGATTGCTCCTACACTAAAGGTGCCAGCCCTGAAAGCTCTTGCTGGTCCTCATCTCCCACTGGTAACCTCTCAAACGAACCACAAACACTTGGGCTCTGAACTTGTTTAGCCTGCTAAAACTTCCAACGTACACTGCCTCTCCTGCTCAATCTGGCCAGAGCTCAACACCGAAATTGCGAACGTCCAGCGATTGCTCCTACACTAAAGGGACCAGCCCTGAAAGCTCTTGCTGGTCCTCATCTCCCACTGGTAACCTCTCAAACGAACCACAAACACTTGGGCTCTGAACTTGTTTAGCCTGCTAAAACTTCCAACGTACACTGCCTCTCCTGCTCAATCTGGCCAGAGCTCAACACCGAAATTGCGAACGTCCAGCGATTGCTCCTACACTAAAGGGGCCAGCCCTGAAAGCTCTTGCTGGTCCTCATCTCCCACTGGTAACCTCTCAAACGAACCACAAACACTTGGGCTCTGAACTTGGTTAGCCTACTAAAACTTCCAACGTACACAGCCTCTCCTGCTCAATCTGGCCAGAGCTCAACACCGAAATTGCGAACGTCCAGCGATTGCTCCTACACTAAAGGGGCCAGCCCTGAAAGCTCTTGCTGGTCCTCATCTCCCACTGGTAACCTCTCAAACGAACCACAAACACTTGGCCTCTGAACTTGTTTAGCCTACTAAAACTTCCAACGTACACAGCCTCTCCTGCTCAATCTGGCCAAAATACACCAACGAAATTGCGAACGTCCAGGGATTGCTCCTACACTAAAGGGGCCAGCCCTGAAAGCTCTTGCTGGTCCTCATCTCCCACTGGTAACCTCTCAAACGAACCACAAACACTTCGGCTCTGAACTTCTTTAGCCTACTAAAACTTCCAACGTACACAGCCTCTCCTGCTCAATCTGGCCAGAGCTCAACACCGAAATTGTGAAAGTCCAGCGATTGCTCCTACACTAAAGGGGCCAGCCCTGAAAGCTCTTGCTGCTCCTCATCTCCCACTGGTAACCTCTCAAACGAGCCACAAACACTTGGCCTCTGAACTTGTTTAGCCTACTAAAACTTCCAACGTACACAGCCTCTCCTGCTCAATCTGGCCAAAATTCACCAACGAAATTGCGAACGTCCAGCGATTGCTCCTACACTAAAGGTGCCAGCCCTGAAAGCTCTTGCTGCTCCTCATCTCCCACTGGTAACCTCTCAAACGAACCACAAACACTTGGGCTCTGAACTTGTTTAGCCTACTAAAACTTCCAACGTACACAGCCTCTCCTGCTCAATCTGGCCCGACCTCAACACCGAAATTGCGAACGTCCAGCGATTGCTCCTACACTAAAGGGGCCAGCCCTGAAAGCTCTTGCTGGTCCTCATCTCCCACTGGTAACCTCTCAAACGAACCACAAACACTTGGGCTCTGAACTTGTTTAGCCTACTAAAACTTCCAACGTACACAGCCTCTCCTGCTCAATCTGGCCAAAATTCACCAACGAAATTGCGAACGTCCAGCGATTGCTCCTACACTAAAGGGGCCAGCCCTGAAAGCTCTTGCTGGTCCTCATCTCCCACTGGTAACCTCTCAAACGAACCACAAACACTTGGCCTCTGAACTTGTTTAGCCTACTAAAACTTCCAACGTACACAGACTCTCCTGCCTAATCTGGCCAGAGCTCAACACCGAACTTGTGAACGTCCAGCGATTGTTCCTACAATAAAGGTGCGAGCCCTGAAAGCTCTTGCTGGTCCTCATCTCCCACTGGTAACCTCTCAAACGAACCACAAACACTTGGCCTCTGAACTTGTTTAGCCTACTAAAACTTCCAACGTACACAGCCTCTCCTGCTCAATCTGGCCAGAGCTCAACACCGAAATTGCGAACGTCCAGCGATTGCTCCTACACTAAAGGGGCCAGCCCTGAAAGCTCTTGCTGGTCCTCATCTCCCACTGGTAACCTCTCAAACGAACCACAAACACTTGGGCTCTGAACTTGTTTAGGCTACTAAAACTCCCAACGTACACAGCCTCTCCTGCTCAATCTGGCCAGAGCTCAACAGCGGAATTGCGAACGTCCAGCGATTGCTCCTACACTAAAGGTGCCAGCCCTGAAAGCTCTTGCTGGTCCTCATCTCCCACTGGTAACCTCTCAAACGAACCACAAACACTTGGCCTCTGAACTTGTTTAGCCTACTAAAACTTCCAACGTACACAGCCTCTCCTGCTCAATCTGGCCCGAGCTCAACACCAAAATTGCGAACGTCCAGCGATTGCTCCTACACTAAAGGGGCCAGCCCTGAAAGCTCTTGCTGGTCCTCATCTCCCACTGGTAACCTCTCAAACGAACCACAAACACTTGGGCTCTGAACTTGTTTAGCCTACTAAAACTTCCAACGTACACAGCCTCTCCTGCTCAATGTGGCCAGAGCTCAACTGCGGAATTGCGAACGTCCAGGGATTGCTCCTACACTAAAGGTGCCAGCCCTGAAAGCTCTTGCTGGTCCTCATCTCCCACTGGTAACCTCTCAAACGAACCACAAACACTTGGGCTCTGAACTTGTTTAGCCTACTAAAACTTCCAACGTACACTGCCTCTCCTGCTCAATCTGGCCAGAGCTCAACACCGAAATTGCGAACGTCCAGCGATTGCTCCTACACTAAAGGGGCCAGCCCTGAAAGCTCTTGCTGGTCCTCATCTCCCACTGGTACCCTCTCAAACAAACCACAAACACTTGGGCTATGAACTTGTTTAGCCTACTAAAACTTCCAACGTACACTGCCTCTCCTCCTCAATCTGGCCAGAGCTCAACACCGAAATTGCGAACGTCCAGCGATAGCTCCTACACTAAAGGGGCCAGCCCTGAAAGCTCTTGCTGGTCCTCATCTCCCACTGGTAACCTCTCAAACGAACCACAAACACTTGGCCTCTGAACTTGTTTAGCCTACTAAAACTTCCAACGTACACAGCCTCTCCTGCTCAATCTGGCCAGAGCTCAACACCGAAATTGCGAACGTCCAGCGATTGCTCCTACACTAAAGGGGCCAGCCCTGAAAGCTCTTGCTGGTCCTCATCTCCCACTGGTAACCTCTCAAACGAGCCACAAACACTTGGCCTCTGAACTTGTTTAGCCTACTAAAACTTCCAACGTACACAGCCTCTCCTGCTCAATCTGGCCAAAATTCACCAACGAAATTGCGAACGTCCAGGGATTGCTCCTACACTAAAGGGGCCAGCCCTGAAAGCTCTTGCTGCTCCTCATCTCCCACTGGTAACCTCTCAAACGAACCACAAACACTTGGCCTCTGAACTTGTTTAGGCTACTAAAACTTCCAACGTACACAGCCTCTCCTGCTCAATCTGGCCAGAGCTCAACACCGAAATAGTGAACGTCCAGCGATTGCTCCTACACTAAAGGTGCCAGCCCTGAAAGCTCTTGCTGCTCCTCATCTCCCACTGGTAACCTCTCAAACGAGCCACAAACACTTGGCCTCTGAACTTGTTTAGCCTACTAAAACTTCCAACGTACACAGCCTCTCCTGCTCAATCTGGCCAAAATTCACCAACGAAATTGCGAACGTCCAGCGATTGCTCCTACACTAAAGGTGCCAGCCCTGAAAGCTCTTGCTGCTCCTCATCTCCCACTGGTAACCTCTCAAACGAACCACAAACACTTGGGCTCTGAACTTGTTTAGCCTACTAAAACTTCCAACGTACACAGCCTCTCCTGCTCAATCTGGCCAGAGCTCAACACCGAAATTGCGAACGTCCAGCGATTACTCCTACACTAAAGGGGCCAGCCCTGAAAGCTCTTGCTGGTCCTCATCTCCCACTGGTAACCTCTCAAACGAACCACAAACACTTGGGCGCTGAACTTGTTTAGCCTACTAAAACTTCCAACGTACACAGCCTCTCCTGCTCAATCTGGCCAGAGCTCAACACCGAAATTGCGAACGTCCAGCGATTGCTCCTACACTAAAGGGGCCAGCCCTGAAAGCACTTGCTGGTCCTCATCTCCCACTGGTAACCTCTCAAACGAACCACAAACACTTGGGCGCTGAACTTGTTTAGCCTACTAAAACTTCCAACGTACACAGCCTCTCCTGCTCAATCTGGCCAAAATTCACCAACGAAATTGCGAACGTCCAGCGATTGCTCCTACACTAAAGGGGCCAGCCCTGAAAGCTCTTGCTGGTCCTCATCTCCCACTGGTAACCTCTCAAACGAACCACAAACACTTGGCCTCTGAACTTGTTTAGGCTACTAAAACTTCCAACGTACACAGCCTCTCCTGCTCAATCTGGCCAGAGCTCAACAGCGGAACTGCGAACGTCCAGCGATTGCTCCTACACTAAAGGTGCCAGCCCTGAAAGCTCTTGCTGCTCCTCATCTCCCACTGGTAACCTCTCAAACGAACCACAAACACTTGGGCTCTGAACTTGTTTAGCCTACTAAAACTTCCAACGTACACAGCCTCTCCTGCTCAATCTGGCCAGAGCTCAACACCGAAATTGCGAACGTCCAGGGATTGCTCTTACACTAAAGGTGCCAGCCCTGAAAGCTCTTGCTGGTCCTCATCTCCCACTGGTAACCTCTCAAACGAACCACAAACACTTGGGCTCTGAACTTGTTTAGCCTACTAAAACTTCCAACGTACACAGCCTCTCCTGCTCAATCTGCCCAAAATCCAACACCGAAACTGCGAACGTCCAGGGATTGCTCCTACACTAAAGGTGCCAGCCCTGAAAGCTCTTGCTGCTCCTCATCTCCCACTGGTAACCTCTCAAACGAACCACAAACACTTGGGCTCTGAACTTGTTTAGCCTACTAAAACTTCCAACGTACACAGCCTCTCCTGCTCAATCTGGCCAGAGCTCAACAGCGGAATTGCGAACGTCCAGCGATTGCTCCTACACTAAAGGTGCCAGCCCTGAAAGCTCTTGCTGGTCCTCATCTCCCACTGGTAACCTCTCAAACGAACCACAAACACTTGGCCTCTGAACTTGTTTAGCCTACTAAAACTTCCAACGTACACAGACTCTCCTGCCTAATCTGGCCAGAGCTCAACACCGAACTTGTGAACGTCCGGCGATTGTTCCTACACTAAAGGTGCGAGCCCTGAAAGCTCTTGCTGGTCCTCATCTCCCACTGGTAACCTCTCAAACGAACCACAAACACTTGGCCTCTGAACTTGTTTAGCCTACTAAAACTTCCAACGTACACAGCCTCTCCTGCTCAATCTGGCCAGAGCTCAACACCGAAATTGCGAACGTCCAGCGATTGCTCCTACACTAAAGGGGCCAGCCCTGAAAGCTCTTGCTGGTCCTCATCTCCCACTGGTAACCTCTCAAACGAACCACAAACACTTGGGCTCTGAACTTGTTTAGCCTACTAAAACTCCCAACGTACACAGCCTCTCCTGCTCAATCTGGCCAGAGCTCAACAGCGGAATTGCGAACGTCCAGCGATTGCTCCTACACTAAAGGTGCCAGCCCTGAAAGCTCTTGCTGGTCCTCATCTCCCACTGGTAACCTCTCAAACGAACCACAAACACTTGGGCTCTGAACTTGTTTAGCCTACTAAAACTTCCAACGTACACAGCCTCTCCTGCTCAATCTGGCCCGAGCTCAACACCGAAATTGCGAACGTCCAGCGATTGCTCCTACACTAAAGGGGCCAGCCCTGAAAGCTCTTGCTGCTCCTCATCTCCCACTGGTAACCTCTCAAACGAACCACAAACACTTGGGCTCTGAACTTGTTTAGCCTACTAAAACTTCCAACGTACACAGCCTCTCCTGCTCAATCTGGCCAGAGCTCAACAGCGGAATTGCGAACGTCCAGCGATTGCTCCTACACTAAAGGTGCCAGCCCTGAAAGCTCTTGCTGGTCCTCATCTCCCACTGGTAACCTCTCAAACGAACCACAAACACTTGGGCTCTGAACTTGTTTAGCCTACTAAAACTTCCAACGTACACTGCCTCTCCTGCTCAATCTGGCCAGAGCTCAACACCGAAATTGCGAACGTCCAGCGATTGCTCCTACACTAAAGGGGCCAGCCCTGAAAGCTCTTGCTGGTCCTCATCTCCCACTGGTACCCTCTCAAACAAACCACAAACACTTGGGCTATGAACTTGTTTAGCCTACTAAAACTTCCAGCGTACACTGCCTCTCCTCCTCAATCTGGCCAGAGCTCAACACCGAAATTGCGAACGTCCAGCGATAGCTCCTACACTAAAGGGGCCAGCCCTGAAAGCTCTTGCTGGTCCTCATCTCCCACTGGTAACCTCTCAAACGAACCACAAACACTTGGCCTCTGAACTTGTTTAGCCTACTAAAACTTCCAACGTACACTGCCTCTCCTGCTCAATCTGGCCAGAGCTCAACACCGAAATTGCGAACGTCCAGCGATTGCTCCTACACTAAAGGGGCCAGCCCTGAAAGCTCTTGCTGGTCCTCATCTCCCACTGGTACCCTCTCAAACAAACCACAAACACTTGGGCTATGAACTTGTTTAGCCTACTAAAACTTCCAGCGTACACTGCCTCTCCTCCTCAATCTGGCCAGAGCTCAACACCGAAATTGCGAACGTCCAGCGATAGCTCCTACACTAAAGGGGCCAGCCCTGAAAGCTCTTGCTGGTCCTCATCTCCCACTGGTAACCTCTCAAACGAACCACAAACACTTGGCCTCTGAACTTGTTTAGCCTACTAAAACTTCCAACGTACACAGCCTCTCCTGCTCAATCTGGCCAGAGCTCAACACCGAAATTGCGAACGTCCAGCGATTGCTCCTACACTAAAGGGGCCAGCCCTGAAAGCTCTTGCTGGTCCTCATCTCCCACTGGTAACCTCTCAAACGAGCCACAAACACTTGGGCTCGGAACTTGTTTAGCCTACTAAAACTTCCAACGTACACAGCCTCTCCTGCTCAATCTGGCCAAAATTCACCAACGAAATTGCGAACGTCCAGGGATTGCTCCTACACTAAAGGGGCCAGCCCTGAAAGCTCTTGCTGCTCCTCATCTCCCACTGGTAACCTCTCAAACGAACCACAAACACTTGGCCTCTGAACTTGTTTAGGCTACTAAAACTTCCAACGTACACAGCCTCTCCTGCTCAATCTGGCCAGAGCTCAACACCGAAATAGTGAACGTCCAGCGATTGCTCCTACACTAAAGGTGCCAGCCCTGAAAGCTCTTGCTGCTCCTCATCTCCCACTGGTAACCTCTCAAACGAGCCACAAACACTTGGCCTCTGAACTTGTTTAGCCTACTAAAACTTCCAACGTACACAGCCTCTCCTGCTCAATCTGGCCAAAATTCACCAACGAAATTGCGAACGTCCAGCGATTGCTCCTACACTAAAGGTGCCAGCCCTGAAAGCTCTTGCTGCTCCTCATCTCCCACTGGTAACCTCTCAAACGAACCACAAACACTTGGGCTCTGAACTTGTTTAGCCTACTAAAACTTCCAACGTACACAGCCTCTCCTGCTCAATCTGGCCAGAGCTCAACACCGAAATTGCGAACGTCCAGCGATTACTCCTACACTAAAGGGGCCAGCCCTGAAAGCTCTTGCTGGTCCTCATCTCCCACTGGTAACCTCTCAAACGAACCACAAACACTTGGGCGCTGAACTTGTTTAGCCTACTAAAACTTCCAACGTACACAGCCTCTCCTGCTCAATCTGGCCAGAGCTCAACACCGAAATTGCGAACGTCCAGCGATTGCTCCTACACTAAAGGGGCCAGCCCTGAAAGCTCTTGCTGGTCCTCATCTCCCACTGGTAACCTCTCAAACGAACCACAAACACTTGGGCGCTGAACTTGTTTAGCCTACTAAAACTTCCAACGTACACAGCCTCTCCTGCTCAATCTGGCCAAAATTCACCAACGAAATTGCGAACGTCCAGCGATTGCTCCTACACTAAAGGGGCCAGCCCTGAAAGCTCTTGCTGGTCCTCATCTCCCACTGGTAACCTCTCAAACGAACCACAAACACTTGGCCTCTGAACTTGTTTAGGCTACTAAAACTTCCAACGTACACAGCCTCTCCTGCTCAATCTGGCCAGAGCTCAACAGCGGAACTGCGAACGTCCAGCGATTGCTCCTACACTAAAGGTGCCAGCCCTGAAAGCTCTTGCTGCTCCTCATCTCCCACTGGTAACCTCTCAAACGAACCACAAACACTTGGGCTCTGAACTTGTTTAGCCTACTAAAACTTCCAACGTACACAGCCTCTCCTGCTCAATCTGGCCAGAGCTCAACACCGAAATTGCGAACGTCCAGGGATTGCTCTTACACTAAAGGTGCCAGCCCTGAAAGCTCTTGCTGGTCCTCATCTCCCACTGGTAACCTCTCAAACGAACCACAAACACTTGGGCTCTGAACTTGTTTAGCCTACTAAAACTTCCAACGTACACAGCCTCTCCTGCTCAATCTGCCCAAAATCCAACACCGAAACTGCGAACGTCCAGGGATTGCTCCTACACTAAAGGTGCCAGCCCTGAAAGCTCTTGCTGCTCCTCATCTCCCACTGGTAACCTCTCAAACGAACCACAAACACTTGGGCTCTGAACTTGTTTAGCCTACTAAAACTTCCAACGTACACAGCCTCTCCTGCTCAATCTGGCCAGAGCTCAACAGCGGAATTGCGAACGTCCAGCGATTGCTCCTACACTAAAGGTGCCAGCCCTGAAAGCTCTTGCTGGTCCTCATCTCCCACTGGTAACCTCTCAAACGAACCACAAACACTTGGCCTCTGAACTTGTTTAGCCTACTAAAACTTCCAACGTACACAGACTCTCCTGCCTAATCTGGCCAGAGCTCAACACCGAACTTGTGAACGTCCGGCGATTGTTCCTACACTAAAGGTGCGAGCCCTGAAAGCTCTTGCTGGTCCTCATCTCCCACTGGTAACCTCTCAAACGAACCACAAACACTTGGCCTCTGAACTTGTTTAGCCTACTAAAACTTCCAACGTACACAGCCTCTCCTGCTCAATCTGGCCAGAGCTCAACACCGAAATTGCGAACGTCCAGCGATTGCTCCTACACTAAAGGGGCCAGCCCTGAAAGCTCTTGCTGGTCCTCATCTCCCACTGGTAACCTCTCAAACGAACCACAAACACTTGGGCTCTGAACTTGTTTAGCCTACTAAAACTCCCAACGTACACAGCCTCTCCTGCTCAATCTGGCCAGAGCTCAACAGCGGAATTGCGAACGTCCAGCGATTGCTCCTACACTAAAGGTGCCAGCCCTGAAAGCTCTTGCTGGTCCTCATCTCCCACTGGTAACCTCTCAAACGAACCACAAACACTTGGGCTCTGAACTTGTTTAGCCTACTAAAACTTCCAACGTACACAGCCTCTCCTGCTCAATCTGGCCAGAGCTCAACACCGACATTGCAAACGTCCAGCGATTGCTCCTACACTAAAGGGGCCAGCCCTGAAAGCTCTTGCTGCTCCTCATCTCCCACTGGTAACCTCTCAAACGAACCACAAACACTTGGGCTCTGAACTTGTTTAGCCTACTAAAACTTCCAACGTACACAGCCTCTCCTGCTCAATCTGGCCAGAGCTCAACAGCGGAATTGCGAACGTCCAGCGATTGCTCCTACACTAAAGGTGCCAGCCCTGAAAGCTCTTGCTGGTCCTCATCTCCCACTGGTAACCTCTCAAACGAACCACAAACACTTGGGCTCTGAACTTGTTTAGCCTACTAAAACTTCCAACGTACACTGCCTCTCCTGCTCAATCTGGCCAGAGCTCAACACCGAAATTGCGAACGTCCAGCGATTGCTCCTACACTAAAGGGGCCAGCCCTGAAAGCTCTTGCTGGTCCTCATCTCCCACTGGTACCCTCTCAAACAAACCACAAACACTTGGGCTATGAACTTGTTTAGCCTACTAAAACTTCCAACGTACACTGCCTCTCCTCCTCAATCTGGCCAGAGCTCAACACCGAAATTGCGAACGTCCAGCGATAGCTCCTACACTAAAGGGGCCAGCCCTGAAAGCTCTTGCTGGTCCTCATCTCCCACTGGTAACCTCTCAAACGAACCACAAACACTTGGGCTCTGAACTTCTTTAGCCTACTAAAACTTCCAACGTACACTGCCTCTCCTCCTCAATCTGGCCAGAGCTCAACACCGAAATTGCGAACGTCCAGCGATTGCTCCTACACTAAAGGGGCCAGCCCTGAAAGCTCTTGCTGGTCCTCATCTCCCACTGGTAACCTCTCAAACGAGCCACAAACACTTGGCCTCTGAACTTGTTTAGCCTACTAAAACTTCCAACGTACACAGCCTCTCCTGCTCAATCTGGCCAAAATTCACCAACGAAATTGCGAACGTCCAGGGATTGCTCCTACACTAAAGGTGCCAGCCCTGAAAGCTCTTGCTGCTCCTCATCTCCCACTGGTAACCTCTCAAACGAACCACAAACACTTGGGCTCTGAACTTGTTTAGCCTACTAAAACTTCCAACGTACACAGCCTCTCCTGCTCAATCTGGCCAGAGCTCAACACCGAAATTGCGAACGTCCAGCGATTACTCCTACACTAAAGGGGCCAGCCCTGAAAGCTCTTGCTGGTCCTCATCTCCCACTGGTAACCTCTCAAACGAACCACAAACACTTGGGCGCTGAACTTGTTTAGCCTACTAAAACTTCCAACGTACACAGCCTCTCCTGCTCAATCTGGCCAGAGCTCAACACCGAAATTGCGAACGTCCAGCGATTGCTCCTACACTAAAGGGGCCAGCCCTGAAAGCTCTTGCTGGTCCTCATCTCCCACTGGTAACCTCTCAAACGAACCACAAACACTTGGGCGCTGAACTTGTTTAGCCTACTAAAACTTCCAACGTACACAGCCTCTCCTGCTCAATCTGGCCAAAATTCACCAACGAAATTGCGAACGTCCAGCGATTGCTCCTACACTAAAGGGGCCAGCCCTGAAAGCTCTTGCTGGTCCTCATCTCCCACTGGTAACCTCTCAAACGAACCACAAACACTTGGCCTCTGAACTTGTTTAGGCTACTAAAACTTCCAACGTACACAGCCTCTCCTGCTCAATCTGGCCAGAGCTCAACAGCGGAACTGCGAACGTCCAGCGATTGCTCCTACACTAAAGGTGCCAGCCCTGAAAGCTCTTGCTGCTCCTCATCTCCCACTGGTAACCTCTCAAACGAACCACAAACACTTGGGCTCTGAACTTGTTTAGCCTACTAAAACTTCCAACGTACACAGCCTCTCCTGCTCAATCTGGCCAGAGCTCAACACCGAAATTGCGAACGTCCAGGGATTGCTCTTACACTAAAGGTGCCAGCCCTGAAAGCTCTTGCTGGTCCTCATCTCCCACTGGTAACCTCTCAAACGAACCACAAACACTTGGGCTCTGAACTTGTTTAGCCTACTAAAACTTCCAACGTACACAGCCTCTCCTGCTCAATCTGCCCAAAATCCAACACCGAAACTGCGAACGTCCAGGGATTGCTCCTACACTAAAGGTGCCAGCCCTGAAAGCTCTTGCTGCTCCTCATCTCCCACTGGTAACCTCTCAAACGAACCACAAACACTTGGGCTCTGAACTTGTTTAGCCTACTAAAACTTCCAACGTACACAGCCTCTCCTGCTCAATCTGGCCAGAGCTCAACAGCGGAATTGCGAACGTCCAGCGATTGCTCCTACACTAAAGGGGCCAGCCCTGAAAGCTCTTGCTGGTCCTCATCTCCCACTGGTAACCTCTCAAACGAACCACAAACACTTGGCCTCTGAACTTGTTTAGCCTACTAAAACTTCCAACGTACACAGACTCTCCTGCCTAATCTGGCCAGAGCTCAACACCGAACTTGTGAACGTCCGGCGATTGTTCCTACACTAAAGGTGCGAGCCCTGAAAGCTCTTGCTGGTCCTCATCTCCCACTGGTAACCTCTCAAACGAACCACAAACACTTGGCCTCTGAACTTGTTTAGCCTACTAAAACTTCCAACGTACACAGCCTCTCCTGCTCAATCTGGCCAGAGCTCAACACCGAAATTGCGAACGTCCAGCGATTGCTCCTACACTAAAGGGGCCAGCCCTGAAAGCTCTTGCTGGTCCTCATCTCCCACTGGTAACCTCTCAAACGAACCACAAACACTTGGGCTCTGAACTTGTTTAGCCTACTAAAACTCCCAACGTACACAGCCTCTCCTGCTCAATCTGGCCAGAGCTCAACAGCGGAATTGCGAACGTCCAGCGATTGCTCCTACACTAAAGGTGCCAGCCCTGAAAGCTCTTGCTGGTCCTCATCTCCCACTGGTAACCTCTCAAACGAACCACAAACACTTGGGCTCTGAACTTGTTTAGCCTACTAAAACTTCCAACGTACACAGCCTCTCCTGCTCAATCTGGCCCGAGCTCAACACCGAAATTGCGAACGTCCAGCGATTGCTCCTACACTAAAGGGGCCAGCCCTGAAAGCTCTTGCTGCTCCTCATCTCCCACTGGTAACCTCTCAAACGAACCACAAACACTTGGGCTCTGAACTTGTTTAGCCTACTAAAACTTCCAACGTACACTGCCTCTCCTGCTCAATCTGGCCAGAGCTCAACAGCGGAATTGCGAACGTCCAGCGATTGCTCCTACACTAAAGGTGCCAGCCCTGAAAGCTCTTGCTGGTCCTCATCTCCCACTGGTAACCTCTCAAACGAACCACAAACACTTGGGCTCTGAACTTGTTTAGCCTACTAAAACTTCCAACGTACACTGCCTCTCCTGCTCAATCTGGCCAGAGCTCAACACCGAAATTGCGAACGTCCAGCGATTGCTCCTACACTAAAGGGGCCAGCCCTGAAAGCTCTTGCTGGTCCTCATCTCCCACTGGTACCCTCTCAAACAAACCACAAACACTTGGGCTATGAACTTGTTTAGCCTACTAAAACTTCCAACGTACACTGCCTCTCCTCCTCAATCTGGCCAGAGCTCAACACCGAAATTGCGAACGTCCAGCGATAGCTCCTACACTAAAGGGGCCAGCCCTGAAAGCTCTTGCTGGTCCTCATCTCCCACTGGTAACCTCTCAAACGAAACACAAACACTTGGGCTCTGAACTTCTTTAGCCTACTAAAACTTCCAACGTACACTGCCTCTCCTGCTCAATCTGGCCAGAGCTCAACACCGAAATTGCGAACGTCCAGCGATTGCTCCTACACTAAAGGGGCCAGCCCTGAAAGCTCTTGCTGGTCCTCATCTCCCACTGGTAACCTCTCAAACGAGCCACAAACACTTGGCCTCTGAACTTGTTTAGCCTACTAAAACTTCCAACGTACACAGCCTCTCCTGCTCAATCTGGCCAAAATTCACCAACGAAATTGCGAACGTCCAGGGATTGCTCCTACACTAAAGGGGCCAGCCCTGAAAGCTCTTGCTGCTCCTCATCTCCCACTGGTAACATCTCAAACGAACCACAAACACTTGGCCGCTGAACTTGTTTAGGCTACTAAAACTTCCAACGTACACAGCCTCTCCTGCTCAATCTGGCCAGAGCTCAACACCGAAATTGTGAACGTCCAGCGATTGCTCCTACACTAAAGGTGCCAGCCCTGAAAGCTCTTGCTGCTCCTCATCTCCCACTGGTAACCTCTCAAACGAGCCACAAACACTTGGCCTCTGAACTTGTTTAGCCTACTAAAACTTCCAACGTACACAGCCTCTCCTGCTCAATCTGGCCAAAATTCACCAACGAAATTGCGAACGTCCAGCGATTGCTCCTACACTAAAGGTGCCAGCCCTGAAAGCTCTTGCTGGTCCTCATCTCCCACTGGTAACCTCTCAAACGAACCACAAACACTTGGCCTCTGAACTTGTTTAGCCTACTAAAACTTCCAACGTACACAGCCTCTCCTGCTCAATCTGGCCAGAGCTCAACACCGAAATTGCGAACGTCCAGCGATTGCTCCTACACTAAAGGTGCCAGCCCTGAAAGCTCTTGCTGCTCCTCATCTCCCACTGGTAACCTCTCAAACGAACCACAAACACTTGGCCTCTGAACTTGTTTAGCCTACTAAAACTTCCAACGTACACAGCCTCTCCTGCTCAATCTGCCCAAAATCCAACACCGAAATTGCGAACGTCCAGGGATTGCTCCTACACTAAAGGGGCCAGCCCTGAAAGCTCTTGCTGGTCCTCATCTCCCACTGGTAACCTCTCAAACGAACCACAAACACTTGGGCTCTGAACTTGTTTAGCCTACTAAAACTTCCAACGTACACAGCCTCTCCTGCTCAATCTGGCCAGAGCTCAACAGCGGAATTGCGAACGTCCAGGGATTGCTCCTACACTAAAGGGGCCAGCCCTGAAAGCTCTTGCTGGTCCTCATCTCCCACTGGTAACCTCTCAAACGAACCACAAACACTTGGGCTCTGAACTTGTTTAGCCTACTAAAACTTCCAACGTACACAGCCTCTCCTGCTCAATCTGGCCAGAGCTCAACAGCCAAATTGCGAACGTTCAGCGATTGCTCCTACACTAATAGGTGACAGCCCTGAAAGCTCTTGCTGCTCCTCATCTCCCACTGGTAACCTCTCAAACGAGCCACAAACACTTGGCCTCTGAACTTGTTTAGGCTACTAAAACTTCCAACGTACACAGCCTCTCCTGCTCAATCTGGCCAAAATTCACCAACGAAATTGCGAACGTCCAGCGATTGCTCCTACACTAAAGGTGCCAGCCCTGAAAGCTCTTGCTGGTCCTCATCTCCCACTGGTAACCTCTCAAACGAACCACAAACACTTGGGCTCTGAACTTGTTTAGCCTACTAAAACTTCCAACGTACACAGCCTCGCCTGCTCAATCTGGCCAGAGCTCAACACCGAAATTGCAAACGTCCAGCGATTGCTCCTACACTAAAGGTGCCAGCCCTGAAAGCTCTTGCTGGTCCTCATCTCCCACTGGTAACCTCTCAAACGAACCACAAACACTTGGGCGCTGAACTTGTTTAGCCTACTAAAACTTCCAACGTACACAGCCTCTCCTGCTCAATCTGGCCAGAGCTCAACACCGAAATTGCGAACGTCCAGCGATTGCTCCTACACTAAAGGGGCCAGCCCTGAAAGCTCTTGCTGGTCCTCATCTCCCACTGGTAACCTCTCAAACGAACCACAAACACTTGGGCTCTGAACTTGTTTAGCCTACTAAAACTTCCAACGTACACAGCCTCTCCTGCTCAATCTGGCCAAAATTCACCAACGAAATTGCGAACGTCCAGCGATTGCTCCTACACTAAAGGGGCCAGCCCTGAAAGCTCTTGCTGGTCCTCATCTCCCACTGGTAACCTCTCAAACGAGCCACAAACACTTGGCCTCTGAACTTGTTTAGGCTACTAAAACTTCCAACGTACACAGCCTCTCCTGCTCAATCTGGCCAGAGCTCAACAGCGGAATTGCGAACGTCCAGCGATTGCTCCTACACTAAAGGTGCCAGCCCTGAAAGCTCTTGCTGCTCCTCATCTCCCACTGGTAACCTCTCAAACGAACCACAAACACTTGGCCTCTGAACTTGTTTAGCCTACTAAAACTTCCAACGTACACAGCCTCTCCTGCTCAATCTGGCCAGAGCTCAACACCGAAATTGCGAACGTCCAGCGATTGCTCCTACACTAAAGGTGCCAGCCCTGAAAGCTCTTGCTGCTCCTCATCTCCCACTGGTAACCTCTCAAACGAACCACAAACACTTGGCCTCTGAACTTGTTTAGCCTACTAAAACTTCCAACGTACACAGCCTCTCCTGCTCAATCTGCCCAAAATCCAACACCGAAATTGCGAACGTCCAGGGATTGCTCCTACACTAAAGGGGCCAGCCCTGAAAGCTCTTGCTGGTCCTCATCTCCCACTGGTAACCTCTCAAACGAACCACAAACACTTGGGCTCTGAACTTGTTTAGCCTACTAAAACTTCCAACGTACACAGCCTCTCCTGCTCAATCTGGCCAGAGCTCAACAGCGGAATTGCGAACGTCCAGGGATTGCTCCTACACTAAAGGGGCCAGCCCTGAAAGCTCTTGCTGGTCCTCATCTCCCACTGGTAACCTCTCAAACGAACACAAACACTTGGGCTCTGAACTTGTTTAGCCTACTAAAACTTCCAACGTACACAGCCTCTCCTGCTCAATCTGGCCAGAGCTCAACAGCCAAATTGCGAACGTTCAGCGATTGCTCCTACACTAATAGGTGACAGCCCTGAAAGCTCTTGCTGCTCCTCATCTCCCACTGGTAACCTCTCAAACGAGCCACAAACACTTGGCCTCTGAACTTGTTTAGGCTACTAAAACTTCCAACGTACACAGCCTCTCCTGCTCAATCTGGCCAAAATTCACCAACGAAATTGCGAACGTCCAGCGATTGCTCCTACACTAAAGGTGCCAGCCCTGAAAGCTCTTGCTGGTCCTCATCTCCCACTGGTAACCTCTCAAACGAACCACAAACACTTGGGCTCTGAACTTGTTTAGCCTACTAAAACTTCCAACGTACACAGCCTCTCCTGCTCAATCTGGCCAGAGCTCAACACCGAAATTGCGAACGTCCAGGGATTGCTCCTACACTAAAGGTGCCAGCCCTGAAAGCTCTTGCTGGTCCTCATCTCCCACTGGTAACCTCTCAAACGAACCACAAACACTTGGGCTCTGAACTTGTTTAGCCTACTAAAACTTCCAACGTACACAGCCTCTCCTGCTCAATCTGGCCAGAGCTCAACACCGAAATTGCGAACGTCCAGCGATTGCTCCTACACTAAAGGTGCCAGCCCTGAAAGCTCTTGCTGGTCCTCATCTCCCACTGGTACCCTCTCAAACGAACCACAAACACTTGGGCTCTGAACTTGTTTAGCCTACTAAAACTTCCAACGTACACTGCCTCTCCTCCTCAATCTGGCCAGAGCTCAACACCGAATTGCGAACGTCCAGCGATAGCTCCTACACTAAAGGGGCCAGCCCTGAAAGCTCTTGCTGGTCCTCATCTCCCACTGGTAACCTCTCAAACGAACCACAAACACTTGGCCTCTGAACTTGTTTAGCCTACTAAAACTTCCAACGTACACAGCCTCTCCTGCTCAATCTGGCCAGAGCTCAACACCGAAATTGCGAACGTCCAGCGATTGCTCCTACACTAAAGGGGCCAGCCCTGAAAGCTCTTGCTGGTCCTCATCTCCCACTGGTAACCTCTCAAACGAGCCACAAACACTTGGCCTCTGAACTTGTTTAGCCTACTAAAACTTCCAACGTACACAGCCTCTCCTCCTCAATCTGGCCAAAATTCACCAACGAAATTGCGAACGTCCAGGGATTGCTCCTACACTAAAGGTGCCAGCCCTGAAAGCTCTTGCTGGTCCTCATCTCCCACTGGTAACCTCTCAAACGAACCACAAACACTTGGGCTCTGAACTTGTTTAGCCTACTAAAACTTCCAACGTACACAGCCTCTCCTGCTCAATCTGGCCAGAGCTCAACACCGAAATTGCGAACGTCCAGCGATTGCTCCTACACTAAAGGTGCCAGCCCTGAAAGCTCTTGCTGGTCCTCATCTCCCACTGGTAACCTCTCAAACGAACCACAAACACTTGGGCTCTGAACTTGTTTAGCCTACTAAAACTTCCAACGTACACAGCCTCTCCTGCTCAATCTGGCCAGAGCTCAACACCGAAATTGCGAACGTCCAGGATTGCTCCTA
>NW_026776707.1:0-52149 GCF_030936135.1 Gavia stellata | reverse complement strand
CCCAAGTGTTTGTGGTTCGTTTTAGAGGTTACCAGTGGGAGATGAGGACCAGCAACAGCATTCAGGGCTGGCACCTTTAGTGTAGGAGCAATCGCTGGACGTTCGCAATTTCGGTGTTGAACTTTGGGCAGCTCGAGCAGGAGAGGCTGTGTACGTTGGAAGTTTTAGTAGCCTAAACAAGTTCAGAGCCCAAGTGTTTGTGGTTCGTTTTAGAGGTTACCAGTGGGAGATGAGGACCAGCAAGAGCTTTCAGGGCTGGCACCTTTAGTGTAGGAGCAATCGTTGGACGTTTGCAATTTCGGTGTTGAGCTCTGGCCAGATTGAGCAGGAGAGGCTGTGTACGTTGGAAGTTTTAGTAGCCTAAACAAGTTCAGAGCCCAAGTGTTTGTGGTTCGTTTTCGAGGTTACCAGTGGGAGATGAGGACCAGCAAGAGCTTTCAGGGCTGGCACCTTTAGTGTAGGAGCAATCGCTGGACGTTCGCAATTTCGGTGTTGAACTTTGGCCAGCTCGAGCAGGAGAGGCTGTGTACGTTGGAAGTTTTAGTAGCCTAAACAAGTTCAGAGCCCAAGTGTTTGTGGTTCGTTTTCGAGATTACCAGTGGGAGATGAGGATCAGCAACAGCATTCAGGGCTGGCACCTTTACTGTAGGAACAATCGCTGGACGTTCGCAATTTCGGTGTTGAACTTTGGCCAGCTCAAGCAGGAGAGGCTGTGTACGTTGGAAGTTTTAGTAGCCTAAACAAGTTCAGAGCCCAGGTGTTTGTGGTTCGTTTTAGAGGTTACCAGTGGGAGATGAGGACCAGCAACAGCATTCAGGGCTGGCACCTTTAGTGTAGGAGCAATCGCTGGACGTTCGCAATTTCGGTGTTGAACTTTGGCCAGCTCGAGCAGGAGAGGCTGTGTACGTTGGAAGTTTTAGTAGCCTAAACAAGTTCAGAGCCCAAGTGTTTGTGGTTGGTTTTAGAGGTTACCAGTGGGAGATGAGGACCAGCAAGAGCTTTCAGGGCTGGCACCTTTAGTGTAGGAGCAATCGTTGGACGTTCGCAATTTCGGTGTTGAGCTCTGGCCAGCTCGAACAGGAGAGGCTGTGTACGTTGGAAGTTTTAGTAGCCTAAACAAGTTCAGAGCCCAAGTGTTTGTGGTTGGTTTTAGAGGTTGCCAGTGAGAGATGAGGACCAGCAACAGCATTCAGGGCTGGCACCTTTAGTGTAGGAGCAATCGCTGGACGTTCGCAATTTCGGTGTTGATCTTTGGCCAGATTGAGCAGGAGAGGCTGTGTACGTTGGAAGTTTTAGTAGCCTAAACAAGTTCAGAGCCCAAGTGTTTGTGGTTCGTTTTCGAGGTTACCAGTGGGAGATGAGGACCAGCAAGAGCTTTCAGGGCTGGCACCTTTAGTGTAGGAGCAATCGCTGGACGTTCGCAATTTCGGTGTTGAGCTCTGGCCAGCTCGAGCAGGAGAGGCTGTGTACGTTGGAAGTTTTAGTAGCCTAAACAAGTTCAGAGCCCAGGTGTTTGTGGTTCATTTTAGAGGTTACCAGTGGGAGATGAGGACCAGCAAGAGCTTTCAGGGCTGGCACCTTTAGTGTGAGAGCAATCGTTGGACGTTCGCAATTTCGGTGTTGAACTTTGGCCAGCTCGAGCAGGAGAGGCTGTGTACGTTGGAAGTTTTAGTAGCCTAAACAAGTTCAGAGCCCAAGTGTTTGTGGTTGGTTTTAGAGGTTACCAGTGGGAGATGAGGACCAGCAAGAGCTTTCAGGGCTGGCACCTTTCGTGTAGGAGCAATCGCTGGACGTTCGCAATTTCGGTGTTGAACTTTGGCCAGCTCGAGCAGGAGAGGCTGTGTACGTTGGAAGTTTTAGTAGCCTAAACAAGTTCAGAGCCCAAGTGTTTGTGGTTCGTTTTAGAGATTACCAGTGGGAGATGAGGATCAGCAACAGCATTCAGGGCTGGCACATTTACTGTAGGAACAATCGCTGGACGTTCGCAATTTCGGTGTTGAACTTTGGCCAGCTCGAGCAGGAGAGGCTGTGTACGTTGGAAGTTTTAGTAGCCTAAACAAGTTCAGAGCCCAGGTGTTTGTGGTTCGTTTTAGAGGTTACCAGTGGGAGATGAGGACCAGCAAGAGCTTTCAGGGCTGGCACCTTTAGTGTAGGAGCAATCGTTGGACGTTCGCAATTTCGGTGTTGAACTTTGGCCAGCTCGAGCAGGAGAGGCTGTGTACGTTGGAAGTTTTAGTAGCCTAAACAAGTTCAGAGCCCAAGTGTTTGTGGTTCGTTTTAGAGGTTACCAGTGGGAGATGAGGACCAGCAACAGCATTCAGGGCTGGCACCTTTAGTGTAGGAGCAATCGCTGGACGTTCGCAATTTCGGTGTTGAACTTTGGGCAGCTCGAGCAGGAGAGGCTGTGTACGTTGGAAGTTTTAGTAGCCTAAACAAGTTCAGAGCCCAAGTGTTTGTGGTTCGTTTTAGAGGTTACCAGTGGGAGATGAGGACCAGCAAGAGCTTTCAGGGCTGGCACCTTTAGTGTAGGAGCAATCGTTGGACGTTTGCAATTTCGGTGTTGAGCTCTGGCCAGATTGAGCAGGAGAGGCTGTGTACGTTGGAAGTTTTAGTAGCCTAAACAAGTTCAGAGCCCAAGTGTTTGTGGTTCGTTTTCGAGGTTACCAGTGGGAGATGAGGACCAGCAAGAGCTTTCAGGGCTGGCACCTTTAGTGTAGGAGCAATCGCTGGACGTTCGCAATTTCGGTGTTGAACTTTGGCCAGCTCGAGCAGGAGAGGCTGTGTACGTTGGAAGTTTTAGTAGCCTAAACAAGTTCAGAGCCCAAGTGTTTGTGGTTCGTTTTCGAGATTACCAGTGGGAGATGAGGATCAGCAACAGCATTCAGGGCTGGCACCTTTACTGTAGGAACAATCGCTGGACGTTCGCAATTTCGGTGTTGAACTTTGGCCAGCTCAAGCAGGAGAGGCTGTGTACGTTGGAAGTTTTAGTAGCCTAAACAAGTTCAGAGCCCAGGTGTTTGTGGTTCGTTTTAGAGGTTACCAGTGGGAGATGAGGACCAGCAACAGCATTCAGGGCTGGCACCTTTAGTGTAGGAGCAATCGCTGGACGTTCGCAATTTCGGTGTTGAACTTTGGTCAGCTCGAGCAGGAGAGGCTGTGTACGTTGGAAGTTTTAGTAGCCTAAACAAGTTCAGAGCCCAAGTGTTTGTGGTTGGTTTTAGAGGTTACCAGTGGGAGATGAGGACCAGCAAGAGCTTTCAGGGCTGGCACCTTTAGTGTAGGAGCAATCGTTGGACGTTCGCAATTTCGGTGTTGAGCTCTGGCCAGCTCGAACAGGAGAGGCTGTGTACGTTGGAAGTTTTAGTAGCCTAAACAAGTTCAGAGCCCAAGTGTTTGTGGTTGGTTTTAGAGGTTGCCAGTGAGAGATGAGGACCAGCAACAGCATTCAGGGCTGGCACCTTTAGTGTAGGAGCAATCGCTGGACGTTCGCAATTTCGGTGTTGATCTTTGGCCAGATTGAGCAGGAGAGGCTGTGTACGTTGGAAGTTTTAGTAGCCTAAACAAGTTCAGAGCCCAAGTGTTTGTGGTTCGTTTTAGAGGTTACCAGTGGGAGATGAGGACCAGCAACAGCATTCAGGGCTGGCACCTTTAGTGTAGGAGCAATCGCTGGACGTTCGCAATTTCAGTGTTGAACTTTGGCCAGCTCGAGCAGGAGAGGCTGTGTACCTTGGAAGTTTTAGTAGCCTAAACAAGTTCAGAGCCCAAGTATTTGTGGTTGGTTTTAGAGGTTACCAGTGGGAGATGAGGACCAGCAAGAGCTTTCAGGGCTGGCACCTTTAGTGTAGGAGCAATCGCTGGACGTTCGCAATTTCGGTGTTGAGTTCTGGCCAGATTGAGCAGGAGAGGCTGTGTACGTTGGAAGTTTTAGTAGCCTAAACAAGTTCAGAGCCCAAGTGTTTGTGGTTCGTTTTCGAGGTTACCAGTGGGAGATGAGGACGAGCAACAGCATTCAGGGCTGGCACCTTTAGTGTAGGAGCAATCGCTGGACGTTCGCAATTTCGGTGTTGAACTTTGGGCAGCTCGAGCAGGAGAGGCTGTGTACGTTGGAAGTTTTAGTAGCCTAAACAAGTTCAGAGCCCAAGTGTTTGTGGTTCGTTTTAGAGGTTACCAGTGGGAGATGAGGACCAGCAAGAGCTTTCAGGGCTGGCACCTTTAGTGTAGGAGCAATCGCTGGACGTTCGCAATTTCGGTGTTGAACTTTGGCCAGATTGAGCAGGAGAGGCTGTGTACGTTGGAAGTTTTAGTAGCCTAAACAAGTTCAGAGCCCAAGTGTTTGTGGTTCGTTTTAGAGGTTACCAGTGGGAGATGAGGACCAGCAAGAGGTTTCAGGGCTGGCACCTTTAGTGTTGGAGCAATCGCTGGACGTTCGCAATTTCGGTGTTGAACTTTGGCCAGCTCGAGCAGGAGAGGCTGTGTACGTTGGAAGTTTTAGTCGCCTAAACAAGTTCAGAGCGAAAGTGTTTGTGGTTGGTTTTAGAGGTTACCAGTGGGAGATGAGGACCAGCAAGAGCTTTCAGGGCTGGCACCTTTAGTGTAGGAGCAATCGCTGGACGTTCGCAATTTCGGTGTTGAACTTTGGGCAGCTCGATCAGGAGAGGCTGTGTACGTTGGAAGTTTTCGTAGCCTAAACAAGTTCAGAGCCCAAGTGTTTGTGGTTCGTTTTAGAGGTTACCAGTGGGAGATGAGGACCAGCAAGAGGTTTCAGGGCTGGCACCTTTAGTGTACGAGCAATCGCTGGACGTTCGCAATTTCGGTGTTGAACTTTGGCCAGCTCGAGCAGGAGAGGCTGTGTACGTTGGAAGTTTTAGTAGCCTAAACAAGTTCAGAGCCCAAGTGTTTGTGGTTCGTTTTAGAGGTTACCAGTGGGAGATGAGGACCAGCAACAGCTTTCAGGGCTGGCACCTTTAGTGTAGGAGCAATCGTTGGACTTTCGCAATTTCGGTGTTGAACTTTGGGCAGCTCGAGCAGGAGAGGCTGTGTACGTTGGAAGTTTTAGTAGCCTAAACAAGTTCAGAGCCCAAGTGTTTGTGGTTCGTTTTAGAGGTTACCAGTGGGAGATGAGGACCAGCAAGAGCTTTCAGGGCTGGCACCTTTAGTGTAGGAGCAATTGCTGGACGTTCGCAATTTCGGTGTTGATCTCTGGCCAGCTCGAGCAGGGGAGGCTGTGTATGTTGGAAGTTTTAGTAGCCTAAACAAGTTCAGAGCCCAAGTGTTTGTGGTTCGTTTTAGAGGTTACCAGTGGGAGATGAGGACGAGCAACAGCATTCAGGGCTGGCACCTTTAGTGTAGGAGCAATCGCTGGACGTTCGCAATTTTGGTGTTGAACTTTGGCCAGATTGAGCAGGAGAGGCTGTGTACGTTGGAAGTTTTAGTAGCCTAAACAAGTTCAGAGCCCAAGTGTTTGTGGTTGATTTTAGAGGTTACCAGTGGGAGATGAGGACCAGCAACAGCTTTCAGGGCTGGCACCTTTAGTGTAGGAGCAATCGCTGGACGTTCGCAATTTCGGTGTTGAACTTTGGCCAGCTCGAGCAGGAGAGGCTGTGTACGTTGGAAGTTTTAGTAGCCTAAACAAGTTCGGAGCCCAAGTGTTTGTGGTTCGTTTTCGAGGTTACCAGTGGGAGATGAGGACCAGCAACAGCATTCAGGGCTGGCACCTTTAGTGTAGGAGCAATCGCTGGTCGTTCGCAATTTCGGTGTTGAACTTTGGCCAGATTGAGCAGGAGAGGCTGTGTACGTTGGAAGTTTTAGTAGCCTAAACAAGTTCAGAGCCCAGGTGTTTGTGGTTCGTTTTAGAGGTTACCAGTGGGAGATGAGGACCAGCAAGAGCTTTCAGGGCTGGCACCTTTAGTGTAGGAGCAATCGCTGGACGTTCGCAATTTCGGTGTTGAACTTTGGGCAGCTCGAGCAGGAGAGGCTGTGTACGTTGGAAGTTTTAGTAGCCTAAACAAGTTCAGAGCCCAAGTGTTTGTGGTTGGTTTTAGAGGTTACCAGTGGGAGATGAGGACCAGCAACAGCATTCAGGGCTGGCACCTTTAGTGTAGGAGCAATCGCTGGACGTTCGCAATTTCGGTGTTGATCTTTGGCCAGATTGAGCAGGAGAGGCTGTGTACGTTGGAAGTTTTAGTAGCCTAAACAAGTTCAGAGCCCAAGTGTTTGTGGTTCGTTTTCGAGGTTACCAGTGGGAGATGAGGACCAGCAAGAGCTTTCAGGGCTGGCACCTTTAGTGTAGGAGCAATCGTTGGACGTTCGCAATTTCGGTGTTGAACTTTGGGCAGCTCGAGCAGGAGAGGCTGTGTACGTTGGAAGTTTTAGTAGCCTAAACAAGTTCAGAGCCCAAGTGTTTGTGGTTGGTTTTAGAGGTTACCAGTGGGAGATGAGGACGAGCAACAGCATTCAGGGCTGGCACCTTTAGTGTAGGAGCAATCGCTGGACGTTCGCAATTTCGGTGTTGATCTTCGGCCAGATTGAGCAGGAGAGGCTGTGTACGTTGGAAGTTTTAGTAGCCTAAACAAGTTCAGAGCCCAAGTGTTTGTGGTTCGTTTTAGAGGTTACCAGTGGGAGATGAGGACCAGCAAGAGCTTTCAGGGCTGGCACCTTTAGTGTAGGAGCAATCGCTGGACGTTCGCAATTTCGGTGTTGAACTTTGGGCAGCTCGAGCAGGAGAGGCTGTGTACGTTGGAAGTTTTAGTAGCCTAAACAAGTTCAGAGCCCAAGTGTTTGTGGTTCGTTTTAGAGGTTACCAGTGGGAGATGAGGATCAGCAACAGCATTCAGGGCTGGCACCTTTAGTGTAGGAGCAATCGCTGGACGTTCGCAATTTCGGTGTTGAGCTCTGGCCAGATTGAGCAGGAGAGGCTGTGTACGTTGGAAGTTTTAGTAGCCTAAACAAGTTCAGAGCCCAAGTGTTTGTGGTTCGTTTTAGAGGTTACCAGTGGGAGATGAGGACCAGCAACAGCATTCAGGGCTGGCACCTTTAGTGTAGGAGCAATCGCTGGACGTTCTCAATTTCGGTGTTGAACTTTGGGCAGCTCGAGCAGGAGAGGCTGTGTACGTTGGAAGTTTTAGTAGCCTAAACAAGTTCGGAGCCCAAGTGTTTGTGGTTCGTTTTAGAGGTTACCAGTGGGAGATGAGGATCAACAACAGCATTCAGGGCTGGCACCTTTAGTGTAGGAGCAATCGCTGGACGTTCGCAATTTCGGTATTGAACTTTGGGCAGCTCGAGCAGGAGAGGCTGTGTACGTTGGAAGTTTTAGTAGCCTAAACAAGTTCAGAGCCCAAGTGTTTGTGGTTCGTTTTAGAGGTTACCAGTGGGAGATGAGGACCAGCAAGAGCTTTCAGGGCTGGCACCTTTAGTGTAGGAGCAATCGCTGGACGTTCGCAATTTCGGTGTTGAGCTCTGGCCAGATTGAGCAGGAGAGGCTGTGTACGTTGGAAGTTTTAGTAGCCTAAACAAGTTCAGAGCCCAAGTGTTTGTGGTTCGTTTTAGAGGTTACCAGTGGGAGATGAGGACGAGCAACAGCATTCAGGGCTGGCACCTTTAGTGTAGGAGCAATCGCTGGACGTTCTCAATTTCGGTGTTGAACTTTGGGCAGCTCGAGCAGGAGAGGCTGTGTACATTGGAAGTTTTAGTACCCTAAACAAGTTCGGAGCCCAAGTGTTTGTGGTTCGTTTTAGAGGTTACCAGTGGGAGATGAGGATCAACAACAGCATTCAGGGCTGGCACCTTTAGTGTAGGAGCAATCGCTGGACGTTCGCAATTTCGGTATTGAACTTTGGGCAGCTCGAGCAGGAGAGGCTGTGTACGTTGGAAGTTTTAGTAGCCTAAACAAGTTCAGAGCCCAAGTGTTTGTGGTTCGTTTTCGAGGTTACCAGTGGGAGATGAGGACCAGCAAGAGCTTTCAGGGCTGGCACCTTTAGTGTAGGAGCAATCGCTGGACGTTCGCAATTTCGGTGTTGAGCTCTGGCCAGCTCGAGCAGGGGAGGCTGTGTATGTTGGAAGTTTTAGTAGCCTAAACAAGTTCAGAGCCCAAGTGTTTGTGGTTCGTTTTAGAGGTTACCAGTGGGAGTTGAGGACGAGCAACAGCATTCAGGGCTGGCACCTTTAGTGTAGGAGCAATCGCTGGACGTTCGCAATTTCGGTGTTGAACTTCGGCCAGATTGAGCAGGAGAGGCTGTGTACGTTGGAAGTTTTAGTAGCCTAAACAAGTTCAGAGCCCAAGTGTTTGTGGTTGGTTTTAGAGGTTACCAGTGGGAGATGAGGACCAGCAACAGCATTCAGGGCTGGCACCTTTAGTGTAGGAGCAATCGCTGGACGTTCGCAATTTCAGTGTTGAACTTTGGCCAGCTCAAGCAGGAGAGGCTGTGTACGTTGGAAGTTTTAGTAGCCTAAACAAGTTCAGAGCCCAAGTGTTTGTGGTTCGTTTTAGAGGTTACCAGTGGGAGATGAGGACCAGCAAGAGCTTTCAGGGCTGGTACCTTTAGTGTAGGAGCAATCGCTGGACGTTCGCAATTTCGGTGTTGAGCTCTGGCCAGATTGAGCAGGAGAGGCTGTGTACGTTGGAAGTTTTAGTAGCCTAAACAAGTTCGGAGCCCAAGTGTTTGTTGTTCGTTTTAGAGGTTACCAGTGGGAGATGAGGACCAGCAACAGCATTCAGGGCTGGCACCTTTAGTGTAGGAGCAATCGCTGGTCGTTCGCAATTTCGGTGTTGAACTTTGGCCAGCTCGAGCAGGAGAGGCTGTGTACGTTGGAAGTTTTAGTAGCCTAAACAAGTTCAGAGCCCAAGTGTTTGTGGTTCGTTTTAGAGGTTACCAGTGGGAGATGAGGACCAGCAACAGCATTCAGGGCTGGCACCTTTAGTGTAGGAGCAATCGTTGGACGTTCGCAATTTCGGTGTTGAACTTTGGGCAGCTCGAGCAGGAGAGGCTGTGTACCTTGGAAGTTTTAGTAGCCTAAACAAGTTCAGAGCCCAAGTGTTTGTGGTTCGTTTTAGAGGTTACCAGTGGGAGATGAGGACCAGCAACAGCATTCAGGGCTGGCACCTTTAGTGTAGGAGCAATCGCTGGACGTTCGCAATTTCGGTGTTGAACTTTGGGCAGCTCGAGCAGGAGAGGCTGTGTACGTTGGAAGTTTTAGTAGCCTAAACAAGTTCAGAGCCCAAGTGTTTGTGGTTGGTTTTAGAGGTTACCAGTGGGAGATGAGGACCAGCAAGAGCTTTCAGGGCTGGCACCTTTAGTGTAGGAGCAATCGCTGGACGTTCGCAATTTCGGTGTTGAACTTTGGCCAGCTCGAGCAGGAGAGGCTGTGTACATTGGAAGTTTTCGTAGCCTAAACAAGTTCAGAGCCCAAGTGTTTGTGGTTCGTTTTAGAGGTTACCAGTGGGAGATGAGGACCAGCAAGAGCTTTCAGGGCTGGCACCTTTAGTGTGGGAGCAATCGCTGGACGTTCGCAATTTCGGTGTTGAGCTCTGGCCAGATTGAGCAGGAGAGGCTGTGTACGTTGGAAGTTTTAGTAGCCTAAACAAGTTCGGAGCCCAAGTGTTTGTGGTTCGTTTTAGAGGTTACCAGTGGGAGATGAGGACCAGCAAGAGCTTTCAGGTCTGGCACCTTTAGTGTAGGAGCAATCGCTGGACGTTCGCAATTTCGGTGTTGAGCTCTGGCCAGCTCGAGCAGGGGAGGCTGTGTATGTTGGAAGTTTTAGTAGCCTAAACAAGTTCAGAGCCCAAGTGTTTGTTGTTCGTTTTAGAGGTTACCAGTGGGAGATGAGGACGAGCTACAGCATTCAGGGCTGGCACCTTTAGTGTAGGAGCAATCGCTGGACGTTCGCAATTTCGGTGTTGAACTTCGGCCAGATTGAGCAGGAGAGGCTGTGTACGTTGGAAGTTTTAGTAGCCTAAACAAGTTCAGAGCCCAAGTGTTTGTGGTTCATTTTAGAGGTTACCAGTGGGAGATGAGGACCAGCAACAGCATTCAGGGCTGGCACCTTTAGTGTAGGAGCAATCGCTGGACGTTCGCAATTTCAGTGTTGAACTTGGGCCAGCTCAAGCAGGAGAGGCTGTGTACGTTGGAAGTTTTAGTAGCCTAAACAAGTTCGGAGCCCAAGTGTTTGTGGTTCGTTTTAGAGGTTACCAGTGGGAGATGAGGACCAGCAAGAGCTTTCAGGGCTGGTACCTTTAGTGTAGGGGCAATCGCTGGACGTTCGCAATTTCGGTGTTGAACTTTGGCCAGATTGAGCAGGAGAGGCTGTGTACGTTGGAAGTTTTAGTAGCCTAAACAAGTTCAGAGCCCAAGTGTTTGTGGTTGGTTTTAGAGGTTACCAGTGGGAGATGAGGACCAGCAACAGCATTCAGGGCTGGCACCTTTAGTGTAGGAGCAATCGTTGGACGTTCGCAATTTCGGTGTTGAACTTTGGCCAGCTCGAGCAGGAGAGGCTGTGTACATTGGAAGTTTTAGTAGCCTAAGCAAGTTCAGAGCCCAAGTGTTTGTGGTTGGTTTTAGAGGTTACCAGTGGGAGATGAGGACCAGCAAGAGATTTCAGGGCTGGCACCTTTAGTGTAGGAGCAATCGCTGGACGTTCGCAATTTCGGTGTTGAACTTTGGCCAGCTCGAGCAGGAGAGGCTGTGTACGTTGGAAGTTTTAGTAGCCTAAACAAGTTCAGAGCCCAAGTGTTTGTGGTTCGTTTTAGAGGTTACCAGTGGGAGATGAGGACCAGCAACAGCATTCAGGGCTGGCACCTTTAGTGTGGGAGCAATCGCTGGACGTTCGCAATTTCGGTGTTGAACTTTGGCCAGATTGAGCAGGAGAGGCTGTGTACGTTGGAAGTTTTAGTAGCCTAAACAAGTTCAGAGCGAATGTGTATGTGGTTGGTTTTAGAGGTTACCAGTGGGAGATGAGGACCAGCAACAGCATTCAGGGCTGGCACCTTTAGTGTAGGAGCAATCGCTGGACGTTCGCAATTTCGGTGTTGAGCTCTGGCCAGATTGAGCAGGAGAGGCTGTGTACGTTGGAAGTTTTAGTAGCCTAAACAAGTTCGGAGCCCAAGTGTTAGTGGTTCGTTTTGGAGGTTACCAGTGGGAGATGAGGACCAGCAAGAGCTTTCAGGGCTGGCACCTTTAGTGTAGGAGCAATCGCTGGACGTTCGCAATTTCGGTGTTGAGCTCTGGCCAGCTCGAGCAGGGGAGGCTGTGTATGTTGGAAGTTTTAGTAGCCTAAACAAGTTCAGAGCCCAAGTGTTTGTTGTTCGTTTTAGAGGTTACCAGGGGGAGATGAGGACGAGCAACAGCATTCAGGGCTGGCACCTTTAGTGTAGGAGCAATCGCGGGACGTTCGCAATTTCGGTGTTGAACTTTGGCCAGATTGAGCAGGAGAGGCTGTGTACGTTGGAAGATTTAGTAGCCTAAACAAGTTCAGAGCCCAAGTGTTTGTGGTTCATTTTAGAGGTTACCAGTGGGAGATGAGGACCAGCAACAGCATTCAGGGCTGGCACCTTTACTGTAGGAACAATCGCTGGACGTTCGCAATTTCAGTGTTGAACTTGGGCCAGCTCAAGCAGGAGAGGCTGTGTACGTTGGAAGTTTTAGTAGCCTAAGCAAGTTCAGAGCCCAAGTGTTTGTGGTTGGTTTTAGAGGTTACCAGTGGGAGATGAGGACCAGCAAGAGCTTTCAGGGCTGGCACCTTTAGTGTAGGAGCAATCGCTGGACGTTCGCAATTTCGGTGTTGAACTTTGGCCAGCTCGAGCAGGAGAGGCTGTGTACGTTGGAAGTTTTCGTAGCCTAAACAAGTTCAGAGCCCAAGTGTTTGTGGTTCGTTTTAGAGGTTACCAGTGGGAGATGAGGACCAGCAACAGCATTCAGGGCTGGCACCTTTAGTGTGGGAGCAATCGCTGGACGTTCGCAATTTCGGTGTTGAACTTTGGCCAGATTGAGCAGGAGAGGCTGTGTACGTTGGAAGTTTTAGTAGCCTAAACAAGTTCAGAGCCCAAGTGTTTGTGGTTGGTTTTAGAGGTTACCAGTGGGAGATGAGGACCAGCAACAGCATTCAGGGCTGGCACCTTTAGTGTAGGAGCAATCGCTGGACGTTCGCAATTTCGGTGTTGAGCTCTGGCCAGATTGAGCAGGAGAGGCTGTGTACGTTGGAAGTTTTAGTAGCCTAAACAAGTTCGGAGCCCAAGTGTTAGTGGTTCGTTTTGGAGGTTACCAGTGGGAGATGAGGACCAGCAAGAGCTTTCAGGGCTGGCACCTTTAGTGTAGGAGCAATCGCTGGACGTTCGCAATTTCGGTGTTGAACTTTGGCCAGCTCGAGCAGGAGAGGCTGTGTACATTGGAAGTTTTCGTAGCCTAAACAAGTTCAGAGCCCAAGTGTTTGTGGTTCGTTTTAGAGGTTACCAGTGGGAGATGAGGACCAGCAACAGCATTCAGGGCTGGCACCTTTAGTGTAGGAGCAATCGTTGGACGTTCGCAATTTCGGTGTTGAACTTTGGCCAGCTCGAGCAGGAGAGGCTGTGTACGTTGGAAGTTTTAGTAGCCTAAACAAGTTCAGAGCCCAAGTGTTTGTGGTTCGTTTTAGAGGTTACCAGTGGGAGATGAGGACCAGCAAGAGCTTTCAGGGCTGACACCTTTAGTGTAGGAGCAATCGCTGGACGTTCGCAATTTCGGTGTTGAACTTTGGGCAGCTCGAGCAGGAGAGGCTGTGTACATTGGAAGTTTTCGTAGCCTAAACAAGTTCAGAGCCCAAGTGGTTTGTGGTTCGTTTTAGAGGTTACCAGTGGGAGATGAGGACCAGCAAGAGCTTTCAGGGCTGGCACCTTTAGTGTGGGAGCAATCGCTGGACGTTCGCAATTTCGGTGTTGAACTTGGGCCAGCTCGAGCAGGAGAGGCTGTGTACGTTGGAAGTTTTAGTAGCCTAAACAAGTTCAGAGCCCAAGTGTTTGTGGTTGGTTTTCGAGGTTACCAGTGGGAGATGAGGACCAGCAACAGCATTCAGGGCTGGCACCTTTAGTGTAGGAGCAATCGCTGGACGTTCGCAATTTCGGTGTTGAAGTTTGGGCAGCTCGAGCAGGAGAGGCTGTGTACGTTGGAAGTTTTAGTAGCCTAAACAAGTTCAGAGCCCAAGTGTTTGTGGTTCGTTTTAGAGGTTACCAGTGGGAGATGAGGACCAGCAAGAGCTTTCAGGGCTGGCACCTTTAGTGTAGGAGCAATCGCTGGACGTTCGCAATTTCGGTGTTGAACTTTGGGCAGCTCGAGCAGGAGAGGCTGTGTACGTTGGAAGTTTTCGTAGCCTAAACAAGTTCAGAGCCAAGTGTTTGTGGTTCGTTTTAGAGGTTACCAGTGGAGATGAGGACCAGCAAGAGCTTTCAGGGCTGGCACCTTTAGTGTACGAGCAATCGCTGGACGTTCGCAATTTCGGTGTTGAACTTTGGCCAGCTCGAGCAGGAGAGGCTGTGTACGTTGGAAGTTTTAGTAGCCTAAACAAGTTCAGAGCCCAAGTGTTTGTGGTTGGTTTTAGAGGTTACCAGTGGGAGATGAGGACGAGCAACAGCATTCAGGGCTGGCACCTTTAGTGTAGGAGCAGTCGCTGGACGTTCGCAATTTCGGTGTTGAGCTCTGGCCAGCTCGAGCAGGAGAGGCTGTGTACGTTGGAAGTTTTAGTAGCCTAAACAAGTTCAGAGCCCAAGTGTTTGTGGTTCGTTTTAGAGGTTACCAGTGGGAGATGAGGACCAGCAACAGCATTCAGGGCTGGCACCTTTAGTGTAGGAGCAATCGCTGGACGTTCGCAATTTCGGTGTTGAACTTTGGCCAGATTGAGCAGGAGAGGCTGTGTACGTTGGAAGTTTTAGTAGCCTAAAGAAGTTCAGAGCCCAAGTGTTTGTGGTTCGTTTTCGAGGTTACCAGTGGGAGATGAGGACGAGCAACAGCATTCAGGGCTGGCACCTTTAGTGTAGGAGCAATCGCTGGACGTTCGCAATTTCGGTGTTGAACTTTGGCAGCTCGAGCAGGAGAGGCTGTGTACGTTGGAAGTTTTAGTAGCCTAAACAAGTTCAGAGCCCAAGTGTTTGTGGTTGGTTTTAGAGGTTACCAGTGGGAGATGAGGACCAGCAACAGCATTCAGGGCTGGCACCTTTAGTGTAGGAGCAATCGCTGGTCGTTCGCAATTTCGGTGTTGAACTTTGGCCAGCTTGAGCAGGAGAGGCTGTGTACGTTGGAAGTTTTAGTAGCCTAAACAAGTTCAGAGCCCAAGTGTTTGTGGTTCGTTTTAGAGGTTACCAGTGGGAGATGAGGACCAGCAACAGCATTCAGGGCTGGCACCTTTAGTGTAGGAGCAATCGTTGGACGTTCGCAATTTCGGTGTTGAACTTTGGCCAGCTCGAGCAGGAGAGGCTGTGTACGTTGGAAGTTTTAGTAGCCTAAACAAGTTCAGAGCCCAAGTGTTTGTGTTTGGTTTTAGAGGTTACCAGTGGGAGATGAGGACCAGCAACAGCATTCAGGGCTGGCACCTTTAGTGTAGGAGCAATCGTTGGACGTTCGCAATTTCGGTGTTGAACTTTGGCCAGCTCGAGCAGGAGAGGCTGTGTACGTTGGAAGTTTTAGTAGCCTAAACAAGTTCAGAGCCGAAGTGTTTGTGGTTCGTTTTAGAGGTTACCAGTGGGAGATGAGGACCAGCAAGAGCTTTCAGGGCTGGCACCTTTAGTGTAGGAGCAATCGCTGGACGTTCGCAATTTCGGTGTTGAACTTTGGGCAGCTCGAGCAGGAGAGGCTGTGTACATTGGAAGTTTTCGTAGCCTAAACAAGTTCAGAGCCCAAGTGTTTGTGGTTCGTTTTAGAGGTTACCAGTGGGAGATGAGGACCAGCAAGAGCTTTCAGGGCTGGCACCTTTAGTGTGGGAGCAATCGCTGGACGTTCGCAATTTCGGTGTTGAACTTGGGCCAGCTCGAACAGGAGAGGCTGTGTACGTTGGAAGTTTTAGTAGCCTAAACAAGTTCAGAGCCCAAGTGTTTGTGGTTCGTTTTCGAGGTTACCAGTGGGAGATGAGGACCAGCAACAGCATTCAGGGCTGGCACCTTTAGTGTAGGAGCAATCGCTGGACGTTCGCAATTTCGGTGTTGAACTTTGGGCAGCTCGAGCAGGAGATGCTGTGTACGTTGGAAGTTTTAGTAGCCTAAACAAGTTCAGAGCCCAAGTGTTTGTGGTTCGTTTTCGAGGTTACCAGTGGGAGATGAGGACCAGCAAGAGCTTTCAGGGCTGGCACCTTTAGTGTAGGAGCAATCGCTGGACGTTCGCAATTTCGGTGTTGAACTTTGGGCAGCTCGAGCAGGAGAGGCTGTGTACGTTGGAAGTTTTAGTAGCCTAAACAAGTTCAGAGCCCAAGTGTTTGTGGTTCGTTTTAGAGGTTACCAGTGGGAGATGAGGACGAGCAACAGCATTCAGGGCTGGCACCTTTAGTGTAGGAGCAATCGCTGGACGTTCGCAATTTCGGTGTTGAACTTTGGGCAGCTCGAGCAGGAGAGGCTGTGTACGTTGGAAGTTTTAGTAGCCTAAACAAGTTCAGAGCCCAAGTGTTTGTGGTTGGTTTTAGAGGTTACCAGTGGGAGATGAGGACCAGCAACAGCATTCAGGGCTGGCACCTTTAGTGTAGGAGCAATCGCTGGTCGTTCGCAATTTCGGTGTTGAACTTTGGCCAGCTTGAGCAGGAGAGGCTGTGTATGTTGGAAGTTTTAGTAGCCTAAACAAGTTCAGAGCCCAAGTGTTTGTGGTTCGTTTTAGAGGTTACCAGTGGGAGATGAGGACCAGCAACAGCATTCAGGGCTGGCACCTTTAGTGTAGGAGCAATCGTTGGACGTTCGCAATTTCGGTGTTGAACTTTGGCCAGCTCGAGCAGGAGAGGCTGTGTACGTTGGAAGTTTTAGTAGCCTAAACAAGTTCAGAGCCCAAGTGTTTGTGTTTGGTTTTAGAGGTTACCAGTGGGAGATGAGGACCAGCAACAGCTTTCAGGGCTGGCACCTTTAGTGTAGGAGCAATCGCTGGACGTTCGCAATTTCGGTGTTGAACTTTGGGCAGCTCGAGCAGGAGAGGCTGTGTACGTTGGAAGTTTTAGTAGCCTAAACAAGTTCAGAGCCCAAGTGTTTGTGGTTCGTTTTAGAGGTTACCAGTGGGAGATGAGGACCAGCAAGAGCTTTCAGGGCTGGCACCTTTAGTGTAGGAGCAATCGCTGGACGTTCGCAATTTCGGTGTTGAACTTTGGGCAGCTCGAGCAGGAGAGGCTGTGTACATTGGAAGTTTTCGTAGCCTAAACAAGTTCAGAGCCCAAGTGTTTGTGGTTCGTTTTAGAGGTTACCAGTGGGAGATGAGGACCAGCAAGAGCTTTCAGGGCTGGCACCTTTAGTGTGGGAGCAATCGCTGGACGTTCGCAATTTCGGTGTTGAACTTTGGCCAGCTCGAGCAGGAGAGGCTGTGTACGTTGGAAGTTTTAGTAGCCTAAACAAGTTCAGAGCCCAAGTGTTTGTGGTTGGTTTTCGAGGTTACCAGTGGGAGATGAGGACCAGCAACAGCATTCAGGGCTGGCACCTTTAGTGTAGGAGCAATCGCTGGACGTTCGCAATTTCGGTGTTGAACCTTGGGCAGCTCGAGCAGGAGATGCTGTGTACGTTGGAAGTTTTAGTAGCCTAAACAAGTTCAGAGCCCAAGTGTTTGTGGTTCGTTTTAGAGGTTACCAGTGGGAGATGAGGACCAGCAAGAGCTTTCAGGGCTGGCACCTTTAGTGTAGGAGCAATCGCTGGACGTTCGCAATTTCGGTGTTGAACTTTGGGCAGCTCGAGCAGGAGAGGCTGTGTACGTTGGAAGTTTTCGTAGCCTAAACAAGTTCAGAGCCCAAGTGTTTGTGGTTCGTTTTCGAGGTTACCAGTGGGAGACGAGGACCAGCAAGAGCTTTCAGGGCTGGCACCTTTAGTGTACGAGCAATCGCTGGACGTTGGCAATTTCGGTGTTGAACTTTGGCCAGCTCGAGCAGGAGAGGCTGTGTACGTTGGAAGTTTTAGTAGCCTAAACAAGTTCAGAGCCCAAGTGTTTGTGGTTCGTTTTAGAGGTTACCAGTGGGAGATGAGGACGAGCAACAGCATTCAGGGCTGGCACCTTTAGTGTAGGAGCAATCGCTGGACGTTCGCAATTTCGGTGTTGAACTTTGGCCAGCTCGAGCAGGAGAGGCTGTGTACGTTGGAAGTTTTAGTAGCCTAAACAAGTTCAGAGCCCAAGTGTTTGTGGTTGGTTTTAGAGGTTACCAGTGGGAGATGAGGACCAGCAACAGCATTCAGGGCTGGCACCTTTAGTGTAGGAGCAATCGCTGGACGTTCGCAATTTCGGTGTTGAACTTTGGCCAGATTGAGCAGGAGAGGCTGTGTACGTTGGAAGTTTTAGTAGCCTAAACAAGTTCGGAGCCCAAGTGTTTGTGGTTGGTTTTAGAGGTTACCAGTGGGAGATGAGGACGAGCAACAGCATTCAGGGCTGGCACCTTTAGTGTAGGAGCAATCGCTGGATGTTCGCAATTTTGGTGTTGAGCTCTGGCCAGATTGAGCAGGAGAGGCTGTGTACGTTGGAAGTTTTAGTAGCCTAAACAAGTTCAGAGCCCAAGTGTTAGTGGTTCGTTTTGGAGGTTACCAGTGGGAGATGAGGACCAGCAACAGCATTCAGGGCTGGCACCTTTAGTGTAGGAGCAATCGCTGGACGTTCGCAATTTCGGTGTTGAACTTTGGCCAGCTCGAGCAGGAGAGGCTGTGTACATTGGAAGTTTTCGTAGCCTAAACAAGTTCAGAGCCCAAGTGTTTGTGGTTCGTTTTAGAGGTTACCAGTGGGAGATGAGGACGAGCAACAGCATTCAGGGCTGGCACCTTTAGTGTAGGAGCAATCGCTGGACGTTCGCAATTTCGGTGTTGAGCTCTGGCCAGATTGAGCAGGAGAGGCTGTGTACGTTGGAAGTTTTAGTAGCCTAAACAAGTTCGGAGCCCAAGTGTTTGTTGTTCGTTTTAGAGGTTACCAGTGGGAGATGAGGACCAGCAACAGCATTCAGGGCTGGCACCTTTAGTGTAGGAGCAATCGCTGGTCGTTCGCAATTTCGGTGTTGAACTTTGGCCAGATTGAGCAGGAGAGGCTGTGTACGTTGGAAGTTTTAGTAGCCTAAACAAGTTCAGAGCCCAAGTGTTTGTGGTTCGTTTTAGAGGTTACCAGTGGGAGATGAGGACCAGCAACAGCATTCAGGGCTGGCACCTTTAGTGTAGGAGCAATCGTTGGACGTTCGCAATTTCGGTGTTGAACTTTGGCCAGCTCGAGCAGGAGAGGCTGTGTATGTTGGAAGTTTTAGTAGCCTAAACAAGTTCAGAGCCCAAGTGTTTGTGGTTGGTTTTAGAGGTTACCAGTGGGAGATGAGGACGAGCAACAGCATTCAGGGCTGGCACCTTTAGTGTAGGAGCAATCGCTGGACGTTCGCAATTTCGGTGTTGAACTTTGGCCAGATTGAGCAGGAGAGGCTGTGTACGTTGGAAGTTTTAGTAGCCTAAACAAGTTCAGAGCCGAAGTGTTTGTGGTTCGTTTTCGAGGTTACCAGTGGGAGATGAGGACCAGCAAGAGCTTTCAGGGCTGGCACCTTTAGTGTAGGAGCAATCGCTGGACGTTCGCAATTTCGGTGTTGAACTTTGGGCAGCTCGAGCAGGAGAGGCTGTGTACGTTGGAAGTTTTAGTAGCCTAAACAAGTTCAGAGCCCAAGTGTTTGTGGTTCGTTTTAGAGGTTACCAGTGGGAGATGAGGACGAGCAACAGCATTCAGGGCTGGCACCTTTAGTGTAGGAGCAATCGCTGGACGTTCGCAATTTCGGTGTTGAACTTTGGGCAGCTCGAGCAGGAGAGGCTGTGTACGTTGGAAGTTTTAGTAGCCTAAACAAGTTCAGAGCCCAAGTGTTTGTGGTTCGTTTTCGAGGTTACCAGTGGGAGATGAGGACGAGCAACAGCATTCAGGGCTGGCACCTTTAGTGTAGGAGCAATCGCTGGACGTTCGCAATTTCGGTGTTGAGCTCTGGCCAGCCTGAGCAGGAGAGGCTGTGTACGTTGGAAGTTTTAGTAGCCTAAACAAGTTCAGAGCCCAAGTGTTTGTGGTTCCTTTTAGAGGTTACCAGTGGGAGATGAGGACCAGCAACAGCATTCAGGGCTGGCACCTTTAGTGTAGGAGCAATCGCTGGTCGTTCGCAATTTCGGTGTTGAACTTTGGCCAGATTGAGCAGGAGAGGCTGTGTACGTTGGAAGTTTTAGTAGCCTAAACAAGTTCAGAGCCCAAGTGTTTGTGGTTGGTTTTAGAGGTTACCAGTGGGAGATGAGGACCAGCAACAGCATTCAGGGCTGGCACCTTTAGTGTAGGAGCAATCGCTGGACGTTCGCAATTTCGGTGTTGAACTTTGGCCAGATTGAGCAGGAGAGGCTGTGTACGTTGGAAGTTTTAGTAGCCTAAACAAGTTCAGAGCCCAAGTGTTTGTGGTTGGTTTTAGAGGTTACCAGTGGGAGATGAGGACGAGCAACAGCATTCAGGGCTGGCACCTTTACTGTAGGAGCAATCGCTGGACGTTCGCAATTTTGGTGTTGAGCTCTGGCCAGATTGAGCAGGAGAGGCTGTGTACGTTGGAAGTTTTAGTAGCCTAAACAAGTTCAGAGCCCAAGTGTTAGTGGTTCGTTTTGGAGGTTACCAGTGGGAGATGAGGACCAGCAACAGCATTCAGGGCTGGCACCTTTAGTGTAGGAGCAATCGCTGGACGTTCGCAATTTCGGTGTTGAACTTTGGCCAGCTCGAGCAGGAGAGGCTGTGTACATTGGAAGTTTTCGTAGCCTAAACAAGTTCAGAGCCCAAGTGTTTGTGGTTCGTTTTAGAGGTTACCAGTGGGAGATGAGGACGAGCAACAGCATTCAGGGCTGGCACCTTTAGTGTAGGAGCAATCGCTGGACGTTCGCAATTTCGGTGTTGAGCTCTGGCCAGATTGAGCAGGAGAGGCTGTGTACGTTGGAAGTTTTAGTAGCCTAAACAAGTTCAGAGCCCAAGTGTTTGTGGTTCGTTTTAGAGGTTACCAGTGGGAGATGAGGACCAGCAACAGCATTCAGGGCTGGCACCTTTAGTGTAGGAGCAATCGTTGGACGTTCGCAATTTCGGTGTTGAACTTTGGCCAGCTCGAGCAGGAGAGGCTGTGTATGTTGGAAGTTTTAGTAGCCTAAACAAGTTCAGAGCCCAAGTGTTTGTGGTTGGTTTTAGAGGTTACCAGTGGGAGATGAGGACGAGCAACAGCATTCAGGGCTGGCACCTTTAGTGTAGGAGCAATCGCTGGACGTTCGCAATTTCGGTGTTGAACTTTGGGCAGCTCGAGCAGGAGAGGCTGTGTACGTTGGAAGTTTTAGTAGCCTAAACAAGTTCAGAGCCCAAGTGTTTGTGGTTCGTTTTCGAGGTTACCAGTGGGAGATGAGGACCAGCAAGAGCTTTCAGGGCTGGCACCTTTAGTGTAGGAGCAATCGCTGGACGTTCGCAATTTCGGTGTTGAACTTTGGGCAGCTCGAGCAGGAGAGGCTGTGTACGTTGGAAGTTTTAGTAGCCTAAACAAGTTCAGAGCCCAAGTGTTTGTGGTTCGTTTTCGAGGTTACCAGTGGGAGATGAGGACGAGCAACAACATTCAGGGCTGGCACCTTTAGTGTAGGAGCAATCGCTGGACGTTCGCAATTTCGGTGTTGAACTTTGGGCAGCTCGAGCAGGAGAGGCTGTGTACGTTGGAAGTTTTAGTAGCCTAAACAAGTTCAGAGCCCAAGTGTTTGTGGTTCGTTTTCGAGGTTACCAGTGGGAGATGAGGACGAGCAACAGCATTCAGGGCTGGCACCTTTAGTGTAGGAGCAATCGCTGGACGTTCGCAATTTCGGTGTTGAGCTCTGGCCAGCCTGAGCAGGAGAGGCTGTGTACGTTGGAAGTTTTAGTAGCCTAAACAAGTTCAGAGCCCAAGTGTTTGTGGTTCGTTTTAGAGGTTACCAGTGGGAGATGAGGACCAGCAACAGCATTCAGGGCTGGCACCTTTAGTGTAGGAGCAATCGCTGGTCGTTCGCAATTTCGGTGTTGAACTTTGGCCAGATTGAGCAGGAGAGGCTGTGTACGTTGGAAGTTTTAGTAGCCTAAACAAGTTCAGAGCCCAAGTGTTTGTCGTTGGTTTTAGAGGTTACCAGTGGGAGATGAGGACCAGCAACAGCATTCAGGGCTGGCACCTTTAGTGTAGGAGCAATCGTTGGACGTTCGCAATTTCGGTGTTGAACTTGGCCAGCTCGAGCAGGAGAGGCTGTGTACGTTGGAAGTTTTAGTAGCCTAAACAAGTTCAGAGCCCAAGTGTTTGTGGTTGGTTTTAGAGGTTACCAGTGGGAGATGAGGACCAGCAACAGCATTCAGGGCTGGCACCTTTAGTGTAGGAGCAATCGCTGGACGTTCGCAATTTCGGTGTTGAACTTTGGGCAGCTCGAGCAGGAGAGGCTGTGTACGTTGGAAGTTTTAGTAGCCTAAACAAGTTCAGAGCCCAAGTGTTTGTGGTTCGTTTTAGAGGTTACCAGTGGGAGATGAGGACCAGCAAGAGCTTTCAGGGCTGGCACCTTTAGTGTGGGAGCAATCGCTGGACGTTCGCAATTTCGGTGTTGAACTTTGGGCAGCTCGAGCAGGAGAGGCTGTGTACGTTGGAAGTTTTAGTAGCCTAAACAAGTTCAGAGCCCAAGTGTTTGTGGTTCGTTTTCGAGGTTACCAGTGGGAGATGAGGACCAGCAACAGCTTTCAGGGCTGGCACCTTTACTGTAGGAGCAATCGCTGGACGTTCGCAATTTCGGTGTTGAGCTCTCGCCAGCTTGAGCAGGAGAGGCTGTGTACGTTGGAAGTTTTAGTAGCCTAAACAAGTTCAGAGCCCAAGTGTTTGTGGTTCGTTTTAGAGGTTACCAGTGGGAGATGAGGACCAGCAACAGCATTCAGGGCTGGCACCTTTAGTGTAGGAGCAATCGTTGGACGTTCGCAATTTCGGTGTTGAGCTCTGGCCAGCTCGAGCAGGAGAGGCTGTGTACGTTGGAAGTTTTAGTAGCCTAAACAAGTTCAGAGCCCAAGTGTTTGTGGTTGGTTTTAGAGGTTACCAGTGGGAGATGAGGACGAGCAACAGCATTCAGGGCTGGCACCTTTAGTGTAGGAGCAATCGCTGGACGTTCGCAATTTCGGTGTTGAACTTTGGGCAGCTCGAGCAGGAGAGGCTGTGTACGTTGGAAGTTTTAGTAGCCTAAACAAGTTCAGAGCCCAAGTGTTTGTGGTTCGTTTTCGAGGTTACCAGTGGGAGATGAGGACGAGCAACAGCATTCAGGGCTGGCACCTTTAGTGTAGGAGCAATCGCTGGACGTTCGCAATTTCGGTGTTGAACTTTGGGCAGCTCGAGCAGGAGAGGCTGTGTACGTTGGAAGTTTTAGTAGCCTAAACAAGTTCAGAGCCCAAGTGTTTGTGGTTCGTTTTAGAGGTTACCAGTGGGAGATGAGGATCAGCAACAGCATTCAGGGCTGGCACCTTTAGTGTAGGAGCAATCGCTGGACGTTCGCAATTTCGGTGTTGAACTTTGGGCAGCTCGAGCAGGAGAGGCTGTGTACGTTGGAAGTTTTAGTCGCCTAAACAAGTTCAGAGCCCAAGTGTTTGTGGTTCGTTTTAGAGGTTACCAGTGGGAGATGAGGACCAGCAAGAGCTTTCAGGGCTGGCACCTTTAGTGTGGGAGCAATCGCTGGACGTTCGCAATTTCGGTGTTGAACTTTGGCCAGATTGAGCAGGAGAGGCTGTGTACGTTGGAAGTTTTAGTAGCCTAAACAAGTTCAGAGCCCAAGTGTTTGTGGTTCGTTTTAGAGGTTACCAGTGGGAGATGAGGACGAGCAACAGCATTCAGGGCTGGCACCTTTAGTGTAGGAGCAATCGCTGGACGTTCGCAATTTCGGTGTTGAGCTCTGGCCAGCTTGAGTAGGAGAGGCTGTGTACGTTGGAAGTTTTAGTAGCCTAAACAAGTTCAGAGCCCAAGTGTTTGTGGTTCGTTTTAGAGGTTACCAGTGGGAGATGAGGACCAGCAACAGCATTCAGGGCTGGCACCTTTAGTGTAGGAGCAATCGCTGGTCGTTCGCAATTTTGGTGTTGAACTTTGGCCAGATTGAGCAGGAGAGGCTGTGTACGTTGGAAGTTTTAGTAGCCTAAACAAGTTCAGAGCCCAAGTGTTTGTGGTTCGTTTGAGAGGTTACCAGTGGGAGATGAGGATCAGCAACAGCATTCAGGGCTGGCACCTTTAGTGTAGGAGCAATCGTTGGACGTTCGCAATTTCGGTGTTGAACTTTGGCCAGCTCGAGCAGGAGAGGCTGTGTACGTTGGAAGTTTTAGTAGCCTAAACAAGTTCAGAGCCCAAGTGTTTGTGGTTGGTTTTAGAGGTTACCAGTGGGAGATGAGGACCAGCAACAGCATTCAGGGCTGGCACCTTTAGTGTAGGAGCAATCGCTGGACGTTCGCAATTTTGGTGTTGAACTTTGGGCAGCTCGAGCAGGAGAGGCTGTGTACGTTGGAAGTTTTAGTAGCCTAAACAAGTTCAGAGCCCAAGTGTTTGTGGTTCGTTTTAGAGGTTACCAGTGGGAGATGAGGACCAGCAAGAGCTTTCAGGGCTGGCACCTTTAGTGTGGGAGCAATCGCTGGACGTTCGCAATTTCGGTGTTGAACTTTGGGCAGCTCGAGCAGGAGAGGCTGTGTACGTTGGAAGTTTTAGTAGCCTAAACAAGTTCAGAGCCCAAGTGTTTGTGGTTCGTTTTCGAGGTTACCAGTGGGAGATGAGGACCAGCAAGAGCTTTCAGGGCTGGCACCTTTAGTGTAGGAGCAATCGCTGGACGTTCGCAATTTCGGTGTTGAACTTGGGCCAGCTCGAGCAGGAGAGGCTGTGTACGTTGGAAGTTTTAGTAGCCTAAACAAGTTCAGAGCCCAAGTGTTTGTGGTTCGTTTTCGAGGTTACCAGTGGGAGATGAGGACAAGCAACAGCTTTCAGGGCTGGCACCTTTACTGTAGGAGCAATCGCTGGACGTTCGCAATTTCGGTGTTGAACTTTGGGCAGCTCGAGCAGGAGAGGCTGTGTACGTTGGAAGTTTTAGTAGCCTAAACAAGTTCAGAGCCCAAGTGTTTGTGGTTGGTTTTCGAGGTTACCAGTGGGAGATGAGGACCAGCAAGAGCTTTCAGGGCTGGCACCTTTAGTGTGGGAGCAATCGCTGGACGTTCGCAATTTCGGTGTTGAACTTTGGGCAGCTCGAGCAGGAGAGGCTGTGTACGTTGGAAGTTTTAGTAGCCTAAACAAGTTCAGAGCCCAAGTGTTTGTGGTTCGTTTTCGAGGTTACCAGTGGGAGATGAGGACCAGCAAGAGCTTTCAGGGCTGGCACCTTTAGTGTGGGAGCAATCGCTGGACGTTCGCAATTTCGGTGTTGAACTTGGGCCAGCTCGAGCAGGAGAGGCTGTGTACGTTGGAAGTTTTAGTAGCCTAAACAAGTTCAGAGCCCAAGTGTTTGTGGTTCGTTTTCGAGGTTACCAGTGGGAGATGAGGACGAGCAACAGCTTTCAGGGCTGGCACCTTTACTGTAGGAGCAATCGCTGGACGTTCGCAATTTCGGTGTTGAGCTCTCGCCAGATTGAGCAGGAGAGGCTGTGTACGTTGGAAGTTTTAGTAGCCTAAACAAGTTCAGAGCCCAAGGGTTTGTGGTTCGTTTTAGAGGTTACCAGTGGGAGATGAGGATCAACAACAGCATTCAGGGCTGGCACCTTTGGTGTACGAGCAATCGCTGGACGTTCGCAATTTCGGTATTGAACTTTGGGCAGCTCGAGCAGGAGAGGCTGTGTACGTTGGAAGTTTTAGTAGCCTAAACAAGTTCGGAGCCCAAGTGTTTGTGGTTGGTTTTAGAGGTTACCAGTGGGAGATGAGGACCAGCAACAGCATTCAGGGCTGGCACCTTTAGTGTAGGAGCAATCGCTGGTCGTTCGCAATTTCGGTGTTGAACTTTGGCCAGATTGAGCAGGAGAGGCTGTGTACGTTGGAAGTTTTAGTAGCCTAAAGAAGTTCAGAGCCCAAGTGTTTGTGGTTCGTTTTCGAGGTTACCAGTGGGAGATGAGGACGAGCAACAGCATTCAGGGCTGGCACCTTTAGTGTAGGAGCAATCGTTGGACGTTCGCAATTTTGGTGTTGAACTTTGGCCAGCTTGAGCAGGAGAGGCTGTGTACCTTGGAAGTTTTCGTAGCCTAAACAAGTTCAGAGCCCAAGTGTTTGTGGTTCGTTTTAGAGGTTACCAGTGGGAGATGAGGACCAGCAAGAGCTTTCAGGGCTGGCACCTTTAGTGTGGGAGCAATCGCTGGACGTTCGCAATTTCGGTGTTGAACTTTGGCCAGCTCGAGCAGGAGAGGCTGTGTACGTTGGAAGTTTTAGTAGCCTAAACAAGTTCAGAGCCCAAGTGTTTGTGGTTCGTTTTAGAGGTTACCAGTGGGAGATGAGGACCAGCAAGAGCTTTCAGGGGTGGCACCTTTAGTGTAGGAGCAATCGCTGGACGTTCGCAATTTCGGTGTTGAGCTCTGGCCAGCTCGAGCAGGAGAGGCTGTGTACGTTGGAAGTTTTAGTAGCCTAAACAAGTTCAGAGCCCAAGTGTTTGTGGTTCGTTTTAGAGGTTACCAGTGGGAGATGAGGACGAGCAACAGCTTTCAGGGCTGGCACCTTTAGTGTAGGAGCAATCGCTGGACATTCGCAATTTTGGTGTTGAGCTCTGGCCAGATTGAGCAGGAGAGGCTGTGTACGTTGGAAGTTTTAGTAGCCTAAAGAAGTTCAGAGCCCAAGTGTTTGTGGTTCGTTTTAGAGGTTACCAGTGGGAGATGAGGACCAGCAACAGCATTCAGGGCTGGCACCTTTAGTGTAGGAGCAATCGCTGGACGTTTGCGATTTCGGTGTTGAACTTTGGCCAGCTCGAGCAGGAGAGGCTGTGTACGCTGGAAGTTTTAGTAGCCTAAACAAGTTCAGAGCCCAAGTGTTTGTGGTTCGTTTTAGAGGTTACCAGTGGGAGATGAGGACCAGCAAGAGCTTTCAGGGCTGGCACCTTTAGTGTGGGAGCAATCGCTGGACGTTCGCAATTTCGGTGTTGAACTTTGGCCAGATTGAGCAGGAGAGGCTGTGTACGTTGGAAGTTTTAGTAGCCTAAACAAGTTCAGAGCCCAAGTGTTTGTGGTTCGTTTTAGAGGTTACCAGTGGGAGATGAGGACGAGCAACAGCATTCAGGGCTGGCACCTTTAGTGTAGGAGCAATCGCTGGACGTTCGCAATTTCGGTGTTGAGCTCTGGCCAGCTTGAGTAGGAGAGGCTGTGTACGTTGGAAGTTTTAGTAGCCTAAACAAGTTCAGAGCCCAAGTGTTTGTGGTTCGTTTTAGAGGTTACCAGTGGGAGATGAGGACCAGCAACAGCATTCAGGGCTGGCACCTTTAGTGTAGGAGCAATCGCTGGTCGTTCGCAATTTTGGTGTTGAACTTTGGCCAGATTGAGCAGGAGAGGCTGTGTACGTTGGAAGTTTTAGTAGCCTAAACAAGTTCAGAGCCCAAGTGTTTGTGGTTCGTTTTAGAGGTTACCAGTGGGAGATGAGGATCAGCAACAGCATTCAGGGCTGGCACCTTTAGTGTAGGAGCAATCGTTGGACGTTCGCAATTTCGGTGTTGAACTTTGGCCAGCTCGAGCAGGAGAGGCTGTGTACGTTGGAAGTTTTAGTAGCCTAAACAAGTTCAGAGCCCAAGTGTTTGTGGTTGGTTTTAGAGGTTACCAGTGGGAGATGAGGACCAGCAACAGCATTCAGGGCTGGCACCTTTAGTGTAGGAGCAATCGCTGGACGTTCGCAATTTTGGTGTTGAACTTTGGGCAGCTCGAGCAGGAGAGGCTGTGTACGTTGGAAGTTTTAGTAGCCTAAACAAGTTCAGAGCCCAAGTGTTTGTGGTTCGTTTTAGAGGTTACCAGTGGGAGATGAGGACCAGCAAGAGCTTTCAGGGCTGGCACCTTTAGTGTGGGAGCAATCGCTGGACGTTCGCAATTTCGGTGTTGAACTTTGGGCAGCTCGAGCAGGAGAGGCTGTGTACGTTGGAAGTTTTAGTAGCCTAAACAAGTTCAGAGCCCAAGTGTTTGTGGTTCGTTTTCGAGGTTACCAGTGGGAGATGAGGACCAGCAAGAGCTTTCAGGGCTGGCACCTTTAGTGTAGGAGCAATCGCTGGACGTTCGCAATTTCGGTGTTGAACTTGGGCCAGCTCGAGCAGGAGAGGCTGTGTACGTTGGAAGTTTTAGTAGCCTAAACAAGTTCAGAGCCCAAGTGTTTGTGGTTCGTTTTCGAGGTTACCAGTGGGAGATGAGGACGAGCAACAGCTTTCAGGGCTGGCACCTTTACTGTAGGAGCAATCGCTGGACGTTCGCAATTTCGGTGTTGAACTTTGGGCAGCTCGAGCAGGAGAGGCTGTGTACGTTGGAAGTTTTAGTAGCCTAAACAAGTTCAGAGCCCAAGTGTTTGTGGTTGGTTTTCGAGGTTACCAGTGGGAGATGAGGACCAGCAAGAGCTTTCAGGGCTGGCACCTTTAGTGTGGGAGCAATCGCTGGACGTTCGCAATTTCGGTGTTGAACTTTGGGCAGCTCGAGCAGGAGAGGCTGTGTACGTTGGAAGTTTTAGTAGCCTAAACAAGTTCAGAGCCCAAGTGTTTGTGGTTCGTTTTAGAGGTTACCAGTGGGAGATGAGGACCAGCAAGAGCTTTCACGGCTGGCACCTTTAGTGTGGGAGCAATCGCTGGACGTTCGCAATTTCGGTGTTGAACTTGGGCCAGCTCGAGCAGGAGAGGCTGTGTACGTTGGAAGTTTTAGTAGCCTAAACAAGTTCAGAGCCCAAGTGTTTGTGGTTCGTTTTCGAGGTTACCAGTGGGAGATGAGGACGAGCAACAGCTTTCAGGGCTGGCACCTTTACTGTAGGAGCAATCGCTGGACGTTCGCAATTTCGGTGTTGAGCTCTCGCCAGATTGAGCAGGAGAGGCTGTGTACGTTGGAAGTTTTAGTAGCCTAAACAAGTTCAGAGCCCAAGGGTTTGTGGTTCGTTTTAGAGGTTACCAGTGGGAGATGAGGATCAACAACAGCATTCAGGGCTGGCACCTTTGGTGTACGAGCAATCGCTGGACGTTCGCAATTTCGGTATTGAACTTTGGGCAGCTCGAGCAGGAGAGGCTGTGTACGTTGGAAGTTTTAGTAGCCTAAACAAGTTCGGAGCCCAAGTGTTTGTGGTTGGTTTTAGAGGTTACCAGTGGGAGATGAGGACCAGCAACAGCATTCAGGGCTGGCACCTTTAGTGTAGGAGCAATCGCTGGTCGTTCGCAATTTCGGTGTTGAACTTTGGCCAGATTGAGCAGGAGAGGCTGTGTACGTTGGAAGTTTTAGTAGCCTAAAGAAGTTCAGAGCCCAAGTGTTTGTGGTTCGTTTTCGAGGTTACCAGTGGGAGATGAGGACGAGCAACAGCATTCAGGGCTGGCACCTTTAGTGTAGGAGCAATCGTTGGACGTTCGCAATTTTGGTGTTGAACTTTGGCCAGCTTGAGCAGGAGAGGCTGTGTACCTTGGAAGTTTTCGTAGCCTAAACAAGTTCAGAGCCCAAGTGTTTGTGGTTCGTTTTAGAGGTTACCAGTGGGAGATGAGGACCAGCAAGAGCTTTCAGGGCTGGCACCTTTAGTGTGGGAGCAATCGCTGGACGTTCGCAATTTCGGTGTTGAACTTTGGCCAGCTCGAGCAGGAGAGGCTGTGTACGTTGGAAGTTTTAGTAGCCTAAACAAGTTCAGAGCCCAAGTGTTTGTGGTTCGTTTTAGAGGTTACCAGTGGGAGATGAGGACCAGCAAGAGCTTTCAGGGGTGGCACCTTTAGTGTAGGAGCAATCGCTGGACGTTCGCAATTTCGGTGTTGAGCTCTGGCCAGCTCGAGCAGGAGAGGCTGTGTACGTTGGAAGTTTTAGTAGCCTAAACAAGTTCAGAGCCCAAGTGTTTGTGGTTCGTTTAGAGGTTACCAGTGGGAGATGAGGACGAGCAACAGCTTTCAGGGCTGGCACCTTTAGTGTAGGAGCAATCGCTGGACATTCGCAATTTTGGTGTTGAGCTCTGGCCAGATTGAGCAGGAGAGGCTGTGTACGTTGGAAGTTTTAGTAGCCTAAAGAAGTTCAGAGCCCAAGTGTTTGTGGTTCGTTTTAGAGGTTACCAGTGGGAGATGAGGACCAGCAACAGCATTCAGGGCTGGCACCTTTAGTGTAGGAGCAATCGCTGGACGTTTGCGATTTCGGTGTTGAACTTTGGCCAGCTCGAGCAGGAGAGGCTGTGTACGCTGGAAGTTTTAGTAGCCTAAACAAGTTCAGAGCCGAAGTGTTTGTGGTTCGTTTTCGAGGTTACCAGTGGGAGATGAGGACCAGCAAGAGCTTTCAGGGCTGGCACCTTTAGTGTAGGAGCAATCGCTGGACGTTCGCAATTTCGGTGTTGAGCTCTGGCCAGATTGAGCAGGAGAGGCTGTGTACGTTGGAAGTTTTAGTAGCCTAAACAAGTTCAGAGCCCAAGTGTTTGTTGTTCGTTTTAGAGGCTACCAGTGGGAGATGAGGACCAGCAACAGCATTCAGGACTGGCACCTTTAGTGTAGGAGCAATCGCTGGACGTTCGCAATTTCGGTGTTGATCTTCGGACAGTTTGAGCAGGAGAGGCTGTGTACGTTGAAAGTTTTAGTAGCCTAAACAAGTTCAGAGCCCAAGTGTTTGTGGTTCGTTTTAGAGGTTACCAGTGGGAGATGAGGACCAGCAAGAGCTTTCAGGGCTGGCACCTTTAGTGTGGGAGCAATCGCTGGACGTTCGCAATTTCGGTGTTGAACTTTGGCCAGATTGAGCAGGAGAGGCTGTGTACGTTGGAAGTTTTAGTAGCCTAAACAAGTTCAGAGCCCAAGTGTTTGTGGTTCGTTTTAGAGGTTACCAGTCGGAGATGAGGATCAACAACAGCATTCAGGGCTGGCACCTTTAGTGTAGGAGCAATCGCTGCACGTTCGCAATTTCGGTGTTGAGCTCTGGCCAGATTGAGCAGGAGAGGCTGTGTACGTTGGAAGTTTTAGTAGCCTAAACAAGTTCGGAGCCCAAGTGTTTGTTGTTCGTTTTAGAGGTTACCAGTGGGAGATGAGGACCAGCAACAGCATTCAGGGCTGGCACCTTTAGTGTAGGAGCAATCGCTGGTCGTTCGCAATTTCGGTGTTGAACTTTGGCCAGATTGAGCAGGAGAGGCTGTGTACGTTGGAAGTTTTAGTAGCCTAAACAAGTTCAGAGCCCAAGTGTTTGTGGTTCGTTTTAGAGGTTACCAGTGGGAGATGAGGACCAGCAACAGCATTCAGGGCTGGCACCTTTAGTGTAGGAGCAATCGTTGGACGTTCGCAATTTCGGTGTTGAACTTTGGCCAGCTCGAGCAGGAGAGGCTGTGTACGTTGGAAGTTTTAGTAGCCTAAACAAGTTCAGAGCCCAAGTGTTTGTGGTTGGTTTTAGAGGTTACCAGTGGGAGATGAGGACCAGCAAGAGCTTTCAGGGCTGGCACCTTTAGTGTAGGAGCAATCGCTGGACGTTCGCAATTTCGGTGTTGAACTTTGGGCAGCTCGAGCAGGAGAGGCTGTGTACGTTGGAAGTTTTAGTAGCCTAAACAAGTTCAGAGCCCAAGTGTTTGTGGTTCGTTTTAGAGGTTACCAGTGGGAGATGAGGACCAGCAAGAGCTTTCAGGGCTGGCACCTTTAGTGTAGGAGCAATCGCTGGACGTTCGCAATTTCGGTGTTGAACTTTGGCCAGCTCGAGCAGGAGAGGCTGTGTACATTGGAAGTTTTAGTAGCCTAAACAAGTTCAGAGCCCAAGTGTTTGTGGTTCGTTTTCGAGGTTACCAGTGGGAGATGAGGACCAGCAAGAGCTTTCAGGGCTGGCACCTTTAGTGCAGGAGCAATCGCTGGACGTTCGCAATTTCGGTGTTGAACTTGGGCCAGCTCGAGCAGGAGAGGCTGTGTACGTTGGAAGTTTTAGTAGCCTAAACAAGTTCAGAGCCCAAGTGTTTGTGGTTCGTTTTCGAGGTTACCAGTGGGAGATGAGGACGAGCAACAGCATTCAGGGCTGGCACCTTTAGTGTAGGAGCAATCGCTGGACGTTCGCAATTTCGGTGTTGAGCTCTGGCCAGCTCGAGCAGGAGAGGCTGTGTACGTTGGAAGTTTTAGTAGCCTAAACAAGTTCAGAGCCCAAGTGTTTGTGGTTCGTTTTAGAGGTTACCAGTGGGAGATGAGGACCAGCAAGAGCTTTCAGGGCTGGCACCTTTAGTGTAGGAGCAATCGCTGGACGTTCGCTATTTCGGTGTTGAACTTTGGGCAGCTCGAGCAGGAGAGGCTGTGTACGTTGGAAGTTTTCGTAGCCTAAACAAGTTCAGAGCCCAAGTGTTTGTGGTTCGTTTTAGAGGTTACCAGTGGGAGATGAGGACCAGCAAGAGCTTTCAGGGCTGGCACCTTTAGTGTAGGAGCAATCGCTGGACGTTCGCAATTTCGTTGTTGAGCTCTGGCCAGATTGAGCAGGAGAGGCTGTGTACGTTGGAAGTTTTAGTAGCCTAAACAAGTTCAGAGCCCAAGTGTTTGTGGTTCGTTTTAGAGGTTACCAGTGGGAGATGAGGACCAGCAACAGCTTTCAGGGCTGGCACCTTTACTGTAGGAGCAATCGCTGGACGTTCGCAATTTCGATGTTGAGCTCTCGCCAGCTTGAGCAGGAGAGGCTGTGTACGTTGGAAGTTTTAGTAGCCTAAACAAGTTCGGAGCCCAAGTGTTTGTGGTTGGTTTTAGAGGTTACCAGTGGGAGATGAGGACCAGCAACAGCATTCAGGGCTGGCACCTTTAGTGTAGGAGCAATCGCTGGTCGTTCGCAATTTCGGTGTTGAACTTTGGCCAGCTTGAGCAGGAGAGGCTGTGTACGTTGGAAGTTTTAGTAGCCTAAAGAAGTTCAGAGCCCAAGTGTTTGTGGTTGGTTTTAGAGGTTACCAGTGGGAGATGAGGACCAGCAACAGCATTCAGGGCTGGCACCTTTAGTGTAGGAGCAATCGCTGGACGTTTGCGATTTCGGTGTTGAACTTTGGCCAGCTCGAGCAGGAGAGGCTGTGTACGTTGGAAGTTTTAGTAGCCTAAACAAGTTCAGAGCCCAAGTGTTTGTTGTTCGTTTTAGAGGCTACCAGTGGGAGATGAGGACCAGCAAGAGCTTTCAGGGCTGGCACCTTTAGTGTAGGAGCAATCGCTGGACGTTCGCAATTTCGGTGTTGAGCTCTGGCCAGATTGAGCAGGAGAGGCTGTGTACGTTGGAAGTTTTAGTAGCCTAAACAAGTTCAGAGCCCAAGTGTTTGTTGTTCGTTTTAGAGGCTACCAGTGGGAGATGAGGACCAGCAACATCATTCAGGACTGGCACCTTTAGTGTAGGAGCAATCGCTGGACGTTCGCAATTTCGGTGTTGATCTTCGGCCAGATTGAGCAGGAGAGGCTGTGTACGTTGGAAGTTTTAGTAGCCTAAACAAGTTCAGAGCCCAGGTGTTTGTGGTTCATTTTAGAGGTTACCAGTGGCAGATGAGGACCAGCAACAGCTTTCAGGGCTGGCACCTTTAGTGTAGGAGCAATCGTTGGACGTTCGCAATTTCGGTGTTGATCTTTGGCCAGATTGAGCAGGAGAGGCTGTGTACATTGGAAGTTTTAGTAGCCTAAACAAGTTCAGAGCCCAAGTGTTTGTGGTTCGTTTTAGAGGTTACCAGTGGGAGATGAGGACGAGCAACAGCATTCAGGGCTGGCACCTTTAGTGTAGGAGCAATCGCTGGACGTTCGCAATTTCGGTGTTGAGCTCTGGCCAGATTGAGCAGGAGAGGCTGTGTACGTTGGAAGTTTTAGTAGCCTAAACAAGTTCAGAGCCCAAGTGTTTGTGGTTGGTTTTAGAGGTTACCAGTGGGAGATGAGGACGAGCAACAGCATTCAGGGCTGGCACCTTTAGTGTAGGAGCAATCGCTGGACGTTCACAATGTCGGTGTTGAACTTGGGGGCAGCTCGAGCAGGAGAGGCTGTGTACGTTGGAAGTTTTAGTAGCCTAAACAAGTTCAGAGCCCAAGTGTTTGTGGTTCGTTTTAGAGGTTACCAGTGGGCGATGAGGACCAGCAAGAGCTTTCAGGGCTGGCACCTTTAGTGTAGGAGCAATCGCTGGACGTTCACAATGTCGGTGTTGAACTTTGGGCAGCTCGAGCAGGAGAGGCTGTGTACGTTGGAAGTTTTAGTAGCCTAAACAAGTTCGGAGCCCAAGTGTTTGTGGTTCGTTTTAGAGGTTACCAGTGGGAGATGAGGACGAACAACAGCATTCAGGGCTGGCACCTTTAGTGTAGGAGCAATCGCTGGACGTTCGCAATTTCGGTGTTGATCTTCGGCCAGATTGAGCAGGAGAGGCTGTGTACGTTGGAAGTTTTAGTAGCCTAAACAAGTTCGGAGCCCAAGTGTTTGTGGTTCGTTTTAGAGGTTACCAGTGGGAGATGAGGACCAGCAACAGCATTCAGGGCTGGCACCTTTAGTGTAGGAGCAATCGCTGGACGTTCGCAATTTCGGTGTTGAGCTCTCGCCAGCTTGAGCAGGAGAGGCTGTGTACGTTGGAAGTTTTAGTAGCCTAAACAAGTTCGGAGCCCAAGTGTTTGTGGTTGGTTTTAGAGGTTACCAGTGGGAGATGAGGACCAGCAACAGCATTCAGGGCTGGCACCTTTAGTGTAGGAGCAATCGCTGGTCGTTCGCAATTTCGGTGTTGAACTTTGGCCAGCTTGAGCAGGAGAGGCTGTGTACGTTGGAAGTTTTAGTAGCCTAAAGAAGTTCAGAGCCCAAGTGTTTGTGGTTGGTTTTAGAGGTTACCAGTGGGAGATGAGGACCAGCAACAGCATTCAGGGCTGGCACCTTTAGTGTAGGAGCAATCGCTGGACGTTTGCGATTTCGCTGTTGAACTTTGGCCAGCTCGAGCAGGAGAGGCTGTGTACGTTGGAAGTTTTAGTAGCCTAAACAAGTTCAGAGCCGAAGTGTTTGTGGTTCGTTTTCGAGGTTACCAGTGGGAGATGAGGACCAGCAAGAGCTTTCAGGGCTGGCACCTTTAGTGTAGGAGCAATCGCTGGACGTTCGCAATTTCGGTGTTGAGCTCTGGCCAGATTGAGCAGGAGAGGCTGTGTACGTTGGAAGTTTTAGTAGCCTAAACAAGTTCAGAGCCCAAGTGTTTGTTGTTCGTTTTAGAGGCTACCAGTGGGAGATGAGGACCAGCAACAGCATTCAGGGCTGGCACCTTTAGTGTAGGAGCAATCGCTGGACGTTCGCAATTTCGGTGTTGATCTTCGGCCAGATTGAGCAGGAGAGGCTGTGTACGTTGGAAGTTTTAGTAGCCTAAACAAGTTCAGAGCCCAGGTGTTTGTGGTTCATTTTAGAGGTTACCAGTGGCAGATGAGGACCAGCAACAGCATTCAGGGCTGGCACCTTTAGTGTAGGAGCAATCGCTGGACGTTCGCAATTTCGGTGTTGAGCTCTGGCCAGATTGAGCAGGAGAGGCTGTGTACGTTGGAAGTTTTAGTAGCCTAAACAAGTTCAGAGCCCAAGTGTTTGTGGTTCGTTTTAGAGGTTACCAGTGGGAGATGAGGACCAGCAAGAGCTTTCAGGGCTGGCACCTTTAGTGTAGGAGCAATCGCTGGACGTTCGCAATTTCGGTGTTGAACTTTGGGCAGATTGAGCAGGAGAGGCTGTGTACGTTGGAAGTTTTAGTAGCCTAAACAAGTTCAGAGCCCAGGTGTTTGTGGTTCAATTTAGAGGTTACCAGTGGGCGATGAGGACCAGCAAGAGCTTTCAGGGCTGGCACCTTTAGTGTAGGAGCAATCGCTGGACGTTCGCAATTTCGGTGTTGAGCTCTGGCCAGCTCGAGCAGGAGAGGCTGTGTACGTTGGAAGTTTTAGTAGCCTAAACAAGTTCAGAGCCCAAGTGTTTGTGGTTCGTTTTAGAGGTTACCAGTGGGAGATGAGGACCAGCAAGAGCTTTCAGGGCTGGCACCTTTAGTGTAGGAGCAATCGCTGGACGTTCGCAATTTCGGTGTTGAACTTTGGCTAGATTGAGCATGAGAGGCTGTGTACATTGGAAATTTTAGTAGCCTAAGCAAGTTCAGAGCCCAAGTGTTTGTGGTTCGTTTTAGAGGTTACCAGTGGGAGATGAGGACGAGCAACAGCTTTCAGGGCTGGCACCTTTAGTGTAGGAGCAATCGCTGGACGTTCGCAATTTCAGTGTTGAACTTTGGCCAGCTCGAGCAGGAGAGGCTGTGTACGTTGGAGGTTTTAGTGGCCTAAACAAGTTCAGAGCCCAAGTGTTTGTGGTTCGTTTTAGAGGTTACCAGTGGGTGATGAGGACCAGCAACAGCATTCAGGGCTGGCACCTTTAGTGTAGGAGCAATCGCTGGACGTTCGCAAGTTCGGTGTTGAGCTCTGGCCAGATTTAGCAGGAGAGGCTGTGTACGTTGGAAGTTTTAGTAGCCTAAACAAGTTCAGAGCCCAAGTGTTTGTGGTTGGTTTTAGAGGTTACCAGTGGGAGATGAGGACCAGCAAGAGCTTTCACGGCTGGCACCTTTAGTGTAGGAGCAATCGCTGGACGTTCGCAATTTCGGTGTTGAGCTCTGGCCAGCTCGAGCAGGAGAGGCTGTGTACGTTGGAAGTTTTAGTAGCCTAAACAAGTTCAGAGCCCAAGTGTTTGTGGTTCGTTTTCCAGGTTACCAGTGGGAGATGAGGACCAGCAAGAGCTTTCAGGGCTGGCACCTTTAGTGTAGGAGCAATCGCTGGACGTTCGCAATTTCGGTGTTGAGCTCTGGCCAGCTCGAGCAGGAGAGGCTGTGTACGTTGGAAGTTTTAGTAGCCTAAACAAGTTCAGAGCCCAAGTGTTTGTGGTTGGTTTTCGAGGTTACCAGTGGGAGATGAGGACCAGCAAGAGCTTTCAGGGCTGGCACCTTTAGTGTAGGAGCAATCGCTGGACGTTCGCAATTTCGGTGTTGAGCTCTGGCCAGATTGAGCAGGAGAGGCTGTGTACGTTGGAATTTTTAGTAGCCTAAACAAGTTCAGAGCCCAAGTGTTTGTGGTTGGTTTTCGAGGTTACCAGTGGGAGATGAGGACCAGCAAGAGCTTTCAGGGCTGGCACCTTTAGTGTGGGAGCAATCGCTGGACGTTCGCAATTTCGGTGTTGAACTTTGGGCAGCTCGAGCAGGAGAGGCTGTGTACGTTGGAAGTTTTAGTAGCCTAAACAAGTTCAGAGCCCAAGTGTTTGTGGTTCGTTTTCGAGGTTACCAGTGGGAGATGAGGACGAGCAACAGCATTCAGGGCTGGCACCTTTAGTGTAGGAGCAATCGCTGGACGTTCGCAATTTCGGTGTTGAACTCTGGCCAGATTGAGCAGGAGAGGCTGTGTACGTTGGAAGTTTTAGTAGCCTAAACAAGTTCAGAGCCCAGGTGTTTGTGGTTCATTTTAGAGGTTACCAGTGGGCGATGAGGACCAGCAACAGCTTTCAGGGCTGGCACCTTTAGTGTAGGAGCAATCGTTGGACGTTCGCAATTTCGGTGTTGAACTTTGGCCAGCTCGAGCAGGAGAGGCTGTGTACGTTGGAAGTTTTAGTAGCCTAAACAAGTTCAGAGCCCAAGTGTTTGTGGTTCGTTTTCGAGGTTACCAGTGGGAGATGAGGACCAGCAAGAGCTTTCAGGGCTGGCACCTTTAGTGTAGGAGCAATCGCTGGACGTTCGCAATTTCGGTGTTGAACTTGGGCCAGCTCGAGCAGGAGAGGCTGTGTACGTTGGAAGTTTTAGTAGCCTAAACAAGTTCAGAGCCCAAGTGTTTGTGGTTCGTTTTAGAGGTTACCAGGGGGAGATGAGGACGAGCAACAGCATTCAGGGCTGGCACCTTTAGTGTAGGAGCAATCGCTGGACGTTCGCAATTTCGGTGTTGAACTTTGGCCAGCTCGAGCAGGAGAGGCTGTGTACGTTGGAAGTTTTAGTAGCCTAAACAAGTTCAGAGCCCAAGTGTTTGTGGTTCGTTTTAGAGGTTACCAGTGGGCGATGAGGACCAGCAAGAGCTTTCAGGGCTGGCACCTTTAGTGTAGGAGCAATCGCTGGACGTTCGCAATTTCGGTGTTGAACTTTGGGCAGATTGAGCAGGAGAGGCTGTGTACGTTGGAAGTTTTAGTAGCCTAAACAAGTTCAGAGCCCAGGTGTTTGTGGTTCAATTTAGAGGTTACCAGTGGGCGATGAGGACCAGCAAGAGCTTTCAGGGCTGGCACCTTTAGTGTAGGAGCAATCGCTGGACGTTCGCAATTTCGGTGTTGAGCTCTGGCCAGCTCGAGCAGGAGAGGCTGTGTACGTTGGAAGTTTTAGTAGCCTAAACAAGTTCAGAGCCCAAGTGTTTGTGGTTCATTTTAGAGGTTACCAGTGGGAGATGAGGACCAGCAAGAGCTTTCAGGGCTGGCACCTTTAGTGTAGGAGCAATCGCTGGACGTTCGCAATTTCGGTGTTGAACTTTGGCTAGATTGAGCAGGAGAGGCTGTGTACATTGGAAATTTTAGTAGCCTAAGCAAGTTCAGAGCCCAAGTGTTTGTGGTTCGTTTTAGAGGTTACCAGTGGGAGATGAGGACGAGCAACAGCTTTCAGGGCTGGCACCTTTAGTGTAGGAGCAATCGCTGGACGTTCGCAATTTCAGTGTTGAACTTTGGCCAGCTCGAGCAGGAGAGGCTGTGTACGTTGGAGGTTTTAGTGGCCTAAACAAGTTCAGAGCCCAAGTGTTTGTGGTTCGTTTTAGAGGTTACCAGTGGGTGATGAGGACCAGCAACAGCATTCAGGGCTGGCACCTTTAGTGTAGGAGCAATCGCTGGACGTTCGCAAGTTCGGTGTTGAGCTCTGGCCAGATTGAGCAGGAGAGGCTGTGTACGTTGGAAGTTTTAGTAGCCTAAACAAGTTCAGAGCCCAAGTGTTTGTGGTTGGTTTTAGAGGTTACCAGTGGGAGATGAGGACCAGCAAGAGCTTTCACGGCTGGCACCTTTAGTGTAGGAGCAATCGCTGGACGTTCGCAATTTCGGTGTTGAACTTGGGCCAGCTCGAGCAGGAGAGGCTGTGTACGTTGGAAGTTTTAGTAGCCTAAACAAGTTCAGAGCCCAAGTGTTTGTGGTTCGTTTTAGAGGTTACCAGGGGGAGATGAGGACGAGCAACAGCATTCAGGGCTGGCACCTTTAGTGTAGGAGCAATCGCTGGACGTTCGCAATTTCGGTGTTGAACTTTGGCCAGCTCGAGCAGGAGAGGCTGTGTACGTTGGAAGTTTTAGTAGCCTAAACAAGTTCAGAGCCCAAGTGTTTGTGGTTCGTTTTAGAGGTTACCAGTGGGCGATGAGGACCAGCAAGAGCTTTCAGGGCTGGCACCTTTAGTGTAGGAGCAATCGCTGGACGTTCGCAATTTCGGTGTTGAACTTTGGGCAGATTGAGCAGGAGAGGCTGTGTACGTTGGAAGTTTTAGTAGCCTAAACAAGTTCAGAGCCCAGGTGTTTGTGGTTCAATTTAGAGGTTACCAGTGGGCGATGAGGACCAGCAAGAGCTTTCAGGGCTGGCACCTTTAGTGTAGGAGCAATCGCTGGACGTTCGCAATTTCGGTGTTGAGCTCTGGCCAGCTCGAGCAGGAGAGGCTGTGTACGTTGGAAGTTTTAGTAGCCTAAACAAGTTCAGAGCCCAAGTGTTTGTGGTTCGTTTTAGAGGTTACCAGTGGGAGATGAGGACCAGCAAGAGCTTTCAGGGCTGGCACCTTTAGTGTAGGAGCAATCGCTGGACGTTCGCAATTTCGGTGTTGAACTTTGGCTAGATTGAGCAGGAGAGGCTGTGTACATTGGAAATTTTAGTAGCCTAAGCAAGTTCAGAGCCCAAGTGTTTGTGGTTCGTTTTAGAGGTTACCAGTGGGAGATGAGGACGAGCAACAGCTTTCAGGGCTGGCACCTTTAGTGTAGGAGCAATCGCTGGACGTTCGCAATTTCAGTGTTGAACTTTGGCCAGCTCGAGCAGGAGAGGCTGTGTACGTTGGAGGTTTTAGTGGCCTAAACAAGTTCAGAGCCCAAGTGTTTGTGGTTCGTTTTAGAGGTTACCAGTGGGTGATGAGGACCAGCAACAGCATTCAGGGCTGGCACCTTTAGTGTAGGAGCAATCGCTGGACGTTCGCAAGTTCGGTGTTGAGCTCTGGCCAGATTGAGCAGGAGAGGCTGTGTACGTTGGAAGTTTTAGTAGCCTAAACAAGTTCAGAGCCCAAGTGTTTGTGGTTGGTTTTAGAGGTTACCAGTGGGAGATGAGGACCAGCAAGAGCTTTCACGGCTGGCACCTTTAGTGTAGGAGCAATCGCTGGACGTTCGCAATTTCGGTGTTGAGCTCTGGCCAGCTCGAGCAGGAGAGGCTGTGTACGTTGGAAGTTTTAGTAGCCTAAACAAGTTCAGAGCCCAAGTGTTTGTGGTTCGTTTTCCAGGTTACCAGTGGGAGATGAGGACCAGCAAGAGCTTTCAGGGCTGGCACCTTTAGTGTAGGAGCAATCGCTGGACGTTCGCAATTTCGGTGTTGAGCTCTGGCCAGCTCGAGCAGGAGAGGCTGTGTACGTTGGAAGTTTTAGTAGCCTAAACAAGTTCAGAGCCCAAGTGTTTGTGGTTGGTTTTCGAGGTTACCAGTGGGAGATGAGGACCAGCAAGAGCTTTCAGGGCTGGCACCTTTAGTGTAGGAGCAATCGCTGGACGTTCGCAATTTCGGTGTTGAGCTCTGGCCAGATTGAGCAGGAGAGGCTGTGTACGTTGGAATTTTTAGTAGCCTAAACAAGTTCAGAGCCCAAGTGTTTGTGGTTGGTTTTCGAGGTTACCAGTGGGAGATGAGGACCAGCAAGAGCTTTCAGGGCTGGCACCTTTAGTGTGGGAGCAATCGCTGGACGTTCGCAATTTCGGTGTTGAACTTTGGGCAGCTCGAGCAGGAGAGGCTGTGTACGTTGGAAGTTTTAGTAGCCTAAACAAGTTCAGAGCCCAAGTGTTTGTGGTTCGTTTTAGAGGTTACCAGTGGGAGATGAGGACGAGCAACAGCATTCAGGGCTGGCACCTTTAGTGTAGGAGCAATCGCTGGACGTTCGCAATTTCGGTGTTGAACTCTGGCCAGATTGAGCAGGAGAGGCTGTGTACGTTGGAAGTTTTAGTAGCCTAAACAAGTTCAGAGCCCAGGTGTTTGTGGTTCATTTTAGAGGTTACCAGTGGGCGATGAGGACCAGCAACAGCTTTCAGGGCTGGCACCTTTAGTGTAGGAGCAATCGTTGGACGTTCGCAATTTCGGTGTTGAACTTTGGCCAGCTCGAGCAGGAGAGGCTGTGTACGTTGGAAGTTTTAGTAGCCTAAACAAGTTCAGAGCCCAAGTGTTTGTGGTTCGTTTTCGAGGTTACCAGTGGGAGATGAGGACCAGCAAGAGCTTTCAGGGCTGGCACCTTTAGTGTAGGAGCAATCGCTGGACGTTCGCAATTTCGGTGTTGAACTTGGGCCAGCTCGAGCAGGAGAGGCTGTGTACGTTGGAAGTTTTAGTAGCCTAAACAAATTCAGAGCCCAAGTGTTAGTGGTTCGTTTTCGAGGTTACCAGTGGGAGATGAGGACGAGCAACAGCATTCAGGGCTGGCACCTTTAGTGTAGGAGCAATCGCTGGACGTTCGCAATTTCAGTGTTGAACTTTGGCCAGCTTGAGCAGGAGAGGCTGTGTACGTTGGAAGTTTTAGTAGCCTAAACAAGTTCAGAGCCCAAGTGTTTGTGGTTTGTTTTAGAGGTTACCAGTGGGAGATGAGGACCAGCAAGAGCTTTCAGGGCTGGCACCTTTAGTGTAGGAGCAATCGCTGGACGTTCGCAATTTCGGTGTTGAACTCTGGGCAGCTCGATCAGGAGAGGCTGTGTACGTTGGAAGTTTTAGTAGCCTAAACAAGTTCAGAGCCCAAGTGTTTGTGGTTCGTTTTAGAGGTTACCAGTGGGAGATGAGGATCAGCAACAGCATTCAGGGCTGGCACCTTTAGTGTAGGAGCAATCGCTGGACGTTCGCAATTTCGGTGTTGAACTTTGGCCAGCTCGAGCAGGAGAGGCTGTGTACGTTGGAAGTTTTTGTAGCCTAAACAAGTTCAGAGCCCAAGTGTTTGTGGTTGGTTTTAGAGGTTACCAGTGGGAGATGAGGACGAGCAACAGCATTCAGGGCTGGCACCTTTAGTGTAGGAGCAATCGCTGGATGTTCGCAATTTCGGTGTTGAGCTCTGGCCAGCTCGAGCAGGAGAGGCTGTGTACGTTGGAAGTTTTAGTAGCCTAAACAAGTTCAGAGCCCAAGTGTTTGTGGTTCGTTTTCGAGATTACCAGTGGGAGATGAGGATCAGCAACAGCATTCAGGGCTGGCACCTTTACTGTAGGAACAATAGCTGGACGTTCGCAATTTCGGTGTTGAACTTTGGCCAGCTCAAGCAGGAGAGGCTGTGTACGTTGGAAGTTTTAGTAGCCTAAACAAGTTCAGAGCCCAGGTGTTTGTGGTTCGTTTTAGAGGTTACCAGTGGGAGATGAGGACGAGCAACAGCATTCAGGGCTGGCACCTTTAGTGTAGGAGCAATCGCTGGACGTTCGCAATTTCGGTGTTGAGTTCTGGCCAGATTGAGCAGGAGAGGCTGTGTACGTTGGAAGTTTTAGTAGCCTAAACAAGTTCAGAGCCCAGGTGTTTGTGGTTCATTTTAGAGGTTACCAGTGGGAGATGAGGACCAGCAAGAGCTTTCAGGGCTGGCACCTTTAGTGTAGGAGCAATCGCTGGACGTTCGCAATTTCGGTGTTGAACTTTGGGCAGCTCGAGCAGGAGAGGCTGTGTACGTTGGAAGTTTTAGTAGCCTAAACAAGTTCAGAGCCCAAGTGTTTGTGGTTGGTTTTCGAGGTTACCAGTGGGAGATGAGGACCAGCAAGAGCTTTCAGGGCTGGCACCTTTAGTGTAGGAGCAATCGCTGGACGTTCGCAATTTTGGTGTTGAACTTTGGCCAGATTGAGCAGGAGAGGCTGTGTACGTTGGAAGTTTTAGTAGCCTAAACAAGTTCAGAGCCCAAGTGTTTGTGGTTGATTTTAGAGGTTACCAGTGGGCGATGAGGACCAGCAAGAGCTTTCAGGGCTGGCACCTTTAGTGTAGGAGCAATCGTTGGACGTTCGCAATTTCGGTGTTGAACTTTGGCCAGCTCGAGCAGGAGAGGCTGTGTACGTTGGAAGTTTTAGTAGCCTAAACAAGTTCAGAGCCCAAGTGTTTGTGGTTCGTTTTCGAGGTTACCAGTGGGAGATGAGGACCAGCAAGAGCTTTCAGGGCTGGCACCTTTAGTGTAGGAGCAATCGCTGGACGTTCGCAATTTCGGTGTTGAACTTGGGCCAGCTCGAGCAGGAGAGGCTGTGTACGTTGGAAGTTTTAGTAGCCTAAACAAGTTCAGAGCCCAAGTGTTAGTGGTTCGTTTTCGAGGTTACCAGTGGGAGATGAGGACGAGCAACAGCATTCAGGGCTGGCACCTTTAGTGTAGGAGCAATCGCTGGACGTTCGCAATTTCAGTGTTGAACTTTGGCCAGCTTGAGCAGGAGAGGCTGTGTACGTTGGAAGTTTTAGTAGCCTAAACAAGTTCAGAGCCCAAGTGTTTGTGGTTCGTTTTAGAGGTTACCACTGGGAGATGAGGACCAGCAAGAGCTTTCAGGGCTGGCACCTTTAGTGTAGGAGCAATCGCTGGACGTTCGCAATTTCGGTGTTGAGCTCTGGCCAGCTCGAGCAGGAGAGGCTGTGTACGTTGGAAGTTTTAGTAGCCTAAACAAGTTCAGAGCCCAAGTGTTTGTGGTTCGTTTTAGAGGTTACCAGTGGGAGATGAGGACCAGCAACAGCTTTCAGGGCTGGCACCTTTAGTGTGGGAGCAATCGCTGGACGTTCGCAATTTCGGTGTTGAACTTTGGCCAGATTGAGCAGGAGAGGCTGTGTACGTTGGAAGTTTTAGTAGCCTAAACAAGTTCAGAGCCCAAGTGTTTGTGGTTGGTTTTAGAGGTTACCAGTGGGAGATGAGGACGAGCAACAGCATTCAGGGCTGGCACCTTTAGTGTAGGAGCAATCGCTGGACGTTCACAATTTCGGTGTTGAGCTCTGGCCAGCCTGAGCAGGAGAGGCTGTGTACGTTGGAAGTTTTAGTAGCCTAAACAAGTTCAGAGCCCAAGTGTTTGTGGTTCGTTTTAGAGGTTACCAGTGGGAGATGAGGACCAGCAACAGCATTCAGGGCTGGCACCTTTAGTGTAGGAGCAATCGCTGGTCGTTCGCAATTTCGGTGTTGAACTTTGGGCAGCTCGAGCAGGAGAGGCTGTGTACGTTGGAAGTTTTAGTAGCCTAAACAAGTTCAGAGCCCAAGTGTTTGTGGTTGGTTTTCGAGGTTACCAGTGGGAGATGAGGACCAGCAACAGCATTCAGGGCTGGCACCTTTAGTGTAGGAGCAATCGCTGGACGTTCGCAATTTCGGTGTTGAACTTTGGGCAGCTCGAGCAGGAGAGGCTGTGTACGTTGGAAGTTTTAGTAGCCTAAACAAGTTCAGAGCCCAAGTGTTTGTGGTTCGTTTTCGAGGTTACCAGTGGGAGATGAGGACCAGCAAGAGCTTTCAGGGCTGGCACCTTTAGTGTGGGAGCAATCGTTGGACGTTCGCAATTTCGGTGTTGAACTTTGGGCAGCTCGAGCAGGAGAGGCTGTGTACGTTGGAAGTTTTAGTAGCCTAAACAAGTTCAGAGCCCAAGTGTTTGTGGTTCGTTTTAGAGGTTACCAGTGGGAGATGAGGACCAGCAACAGCATTCAGGGCTGGCACCTTTAGTGTAGGAGCAATTGCTGGACGTTCGCAATTTCGGTGTTGAACTTTGGGCAGCTCGAGCAGGAGAGGCTGTGTACGTTGGAAGTTTTAGTAGCCTAAACAAGTTCAGAGCCCAAGTGTTTGTGGTTCGTTTTAGAGGTTACCAGTGGGAGATGAGGACCAGCAACAGCTTTCAGGGCTGGCACCTTTAGTGTAGGAGCAATCGCTGGACGTTCGCAATTTCAGTGTTGAACTTTGGGCAGCTCGAGCAGGAGAGGCTGTGTACGTTGGAAGTTTTAGTAGCCTAAACAAGTTCAGAGCCCAAGTGTTTGTGGTTGGTTTTAGAGGTTACCAGTGGGAGATGAGGACGAGCAACAGCATTCAGGGCTGGCACCTTTAGTGTAGGAGCAATCGCTGGACGTTCGCAATTTTGGTGTTGAACTTAGGCCAGATTGAGCAGGAGAGGCTGTGTACGTTGGAAGTTTTAGTAGGCTAAACAAGTTCAGAGCCCAAGTGTTTGTGGTTGATTTTAGAGGTTACCAGTGGGCGATGAGGACCAGCAACAGCTTTCAGGGCTGGCACCTTTAGTGTAGGAGCAATCGTTGGACGTTCGCAATTTCGGTGTTGAACTTTGGCCAGCTCGAGCAGGAGAGGCTGTGTACGTTGGAAGTTTTAGTAGCCTAAACAAGTTCAGAGCCCAAGTGTTTGTGGTTCGTTTTCGAGGTTACCAGTGGGAGATGAGGACCAGCAAGAGCTTTCAGGGCTGGCACCTTTAGTGTAGGAGCAATCGCTGGACGTTCGCAATTTCGGTGTTGAACTTGGGCCAGCTCGAGCAGGAGAGGCTGTGTACGTTGGAAGTTTTAGTAGCCTAAACAAGTTCAGAGCCCAAGTGTTTGTGGTTTGTTTTAGAGGTTACCAGTGGGAGATGAGGACCAGCAAGAGCTTTCAGGGCTGGCACCTTTAGTGTAGGAGCAATCGCTGGACGTTCGCAATTTCGGTGTTGAACTCTGGGCAGCTCGATCAGGAGAGGCTGTGTACGTTGGAAGTTTTAGTAGCCTAAACAAGTTCAGAGCCCAAGTGTTTGTGGTTCGTTTTAGAGGTTACCAGTGGGAGATGAGGATCAGCAACAGCATTCAGGGCTGGCACCTTTAGTGTAGGAGCAATCGCTGGACGTTCGCAATTTCGGTGTTGAACTTTGGCCAGCTCGAGCAGGAGAGGCTGTGTACGTTGGAAGTTTTTGTAGCCTAAACAAGTTCAGAGCCCAAGTGTTTGTGGTTGGTTTTAGAGGTTACCAGTGGGAGATGAGGACGAGCAACAGCATTCAGGGCTGGCACCTTTAGTGTAGGAGCAATCGCTGGATGTTCGCAATTTCGGTGTTGAGCTCTGGCCAGCTCGAGCAGGAGAGGCTGTGTACGTTGGAAGTTTTAGTAGCCTAAACAAGTTCAGAGCCCAAGTGTTTGTGGTTCGTTTTCGAGATTACCAGTGGGAGATGAGGATCAGCAACAGCATTCAGGGCTGGCACCTTTACTGTAGGAACAATAGCTGGACGTTCGCAATTTCGGTGTTGAACTTTGGCCAGCTCAAGCAGGAGAGGCTGTGTACGTTGGAAGTTTTAGTAGCCTAAACAAGTTCAGAGCCCAGGTGTTTGTGGTTCGTTTTAGAGGTTACCAGTGGGAGATGAGGACGAGCAACAGCATTCAGGGCTGGCACCTTTAGTGTAGGAGCAATCGCTGGACGTTCGCAATTTCGGTGTTGAGTTCTGGCCAGATTGAGCAGGAGAGGCTGTGTACGTTGGAAGTTTTAGTAGCCTAAACAAGTTCAGAGCCCAAGTGTTTGTGGTTGGTTTTAGAGGTTACCAGTGGGAGATGAGGACCAGCAAGAGCTTTCAGGGCTGGCACCTTTAGTGTAGGAGCAATCGCTGGACGTTCGCAATTTCGGTGTTGAACTTTGGGCAGCTCGAGTAGGAGAGGCTGTGTACGTTGGAAGTTTTAGTAGCCTAAACAAGTTCAGAGCCCAAGTGTTTGTGGTTGGTTTTCGAGGTTACCAGTGGGAGATGAGGACCAGCAAGAGCTTTCAGGGCTGGCACCTTTAGTGTAGGAGCAATCGCTGGACGTTCGCAATTTTGGTGTTGAACTTTGGCCAGATTGAGCAGGAGAGGCTGTGTACGTTGGAAGTTTTAGTAGCCTAAACAAGTTCAGAGCCCAAGTGTTTGTGGTTGATTTTAGAGGTTACCAGTGGGCGATGAGGACCAGCAAGAGCTTTCAGGGCTGGCACCTTTAGTGTAGGAGCAATCGTTGGACGTTCGCAATTTCGGTGTTGAACTTGGGCCAGCTCGAGCAGGAGAGGCTGTGTACGTTGGAAGTTTTAGTAGCCTAAACAAGTTCAGAGCCCAAGTGTTAGTGGTTCGTTTTCGAGGTTACCAGTGGGAGATGAGGACGAGCAACAGCATTCAGGGCTGGCACCTTTAGTGTAGGAGCAATCGCTGGACGTTCGCAATTTCAGTGTTGAACTTTGGCCAGCTTGAGCAGGAGAGGCTGTGTACGTTGGAAGTTTTAGTAGCCTAAACAAGTTCAGAGCGCAAGTGTTTGTGGTTGGTTTTCGAGGTTACCAGTGGGAGATGAGGACCAGCAAGAGCTTTCAGGGCTGGCACCTTTAGTGTAGGAGCAATCGCTGGACGTTCGCAATTTCGGTGTTGAACTCTGGGCAGCTCGATCAGGAGAGGCTGTGTACGTTGGAAGTTTTAGTAGCCTAAACAAGTTCAGAGCCCAAGTGTTTGTGGTTCGTTTTCGAGGTTACCAGTGGGAGATGAGGACCAGCAAGAGCTTTCAGGGCTGGCACCTTTAGTGTGGGAGCAATCGCTGGACGTTCGCAATTTCGGTGTTGAACTTTGGCCAGATTGAGCAGGAGAGGCTGTGTACGTTGGAAGTTTTAGTAGCCTAAACAAGTTCAGAGCCCAAGTGTTTGTGGTTGGTTTTAGAGGTTACCAGTGGGAGATGAGGACGAGCAACAGCATTCAGGGCTGGCACCTTTAGTGTAGGAGCAATCGCTGGACGTTCGCAATTTCGGTGTTGAGCTCTGGCCAGCCTGAGCAGGAGAGGCTGTGTACGTTGGAAGTTTTAGTAGCCTAAACAAGTTCAGAGCCCAAGTGTTTGTGGTTCGTTTTAGAGGTTACCAGTGGGAGATGAGGACCAGCAACAGCATTCAGGGCTGGCACCTTTAGTGTAGGAGCAATCGCTGGACGTTCGCAATTTCGGTGTTGAGCTCTGGCCAGATTGAGCAGGAGAGGCTGTGTACGTTGGAAGTTTTAGTAGCCTAAACAAGTTCAGAGCCCAAGTGTTTGTGGTTCGTTTTAGAGGTTACCAGTGGGAGATGAGGACCAGCAACAGCATTCAGGGCTGGCACCTTTAGTGTAGGAGCAATCGTTGGACGTTCGCAATTTCGGTGTTGAACTTTGGCCAGCTCGAGCAGGAGAGGCTGTGTATGTTGGAAGTTTTAGTAGCCTAAACAAGTTCAGAGCCCAAGTGTTTGTGGTTCGTTTTAGAGGTTACCAGTGGGAGATGAGGACCAGCAACAGCATTCAGGGCTGGCACCTTTAGTGTAGGAGCAATCGCTGGACGTTCGCAATTTCGGTGTTGAACTTTGGGCAGCTCGAGCAGGAGAGGCTGTGTACGTTGGAAGTTTTAGTAGCCTAAACAAGTTCAGAGCCCAAGTGTTTGTGGTTCGTTTTAGAGGTTACCAGTGGGAGATGAGGACCAGCAAGAGCTTTCAGGGCTGGCACCTTTAGTGTAGGAGCAATCGCTGGTCGTTCGCAATTTCGGTGTTGAACTTTGGCCAGATTGAGCAGGAGAGGCTGTGTACGTTGGAAGTTTTAGTAGCCTAAACAAGTTCAGAGCCCAAGTGTTTGTGGTTCGTTTTAGAGGTTACCAGTGGGAGATGAGGACCAGCAACAGCATTCAGGGCTGGCACCTTTAGTGTAGGAGCAATCGTTGGACGTTCGCAATTTCGGTGTTGAACTTTGGGCAGCTCGAGCAGGAGAGGCTGTGTACGTTGGAAGTTTTAGTAGCCTAAACAAGTTCAGAGCCCAAGTGTTTGTGGTTGGTTTTAGAGGTTACCAGTGGGAGATGAGGACCAGCAACAGCATTCAGGGCTGGCACCTTTAGTGTAGGAGCAATCGCTGGACGTTCGCAATTTCGGTGTTGAACTTTGGGCAGCTCGAGCAGGAGAGGCTGTGTACGTTGGAAGTTTTAGTAGCCTAAACAAGTTCAGAGCCCAAGTGTTTGTGGTTCGTTTTAGAGGTTACCAGTGGGAGATGAGGACCAGCAAGAGCTTTCAGGGCTGGCACCTTTAGTGTGGGAGCAATCGCTGCACGTTCGCAATTTCGGTGTTGAACTTTGGGCAGCTCGAGCAGGAGAGGCTGTGTACGTTGGAAGTTTTAGTAGCCTAAACAAGTTCAGAGCCCAAGTGTTTGTGGTTCGTTTTAGAGGTTACCAGTGGGAGATGAGGACCAGCAACAGCTTTCAGGGCTGGCACCTTTCGTGTAGGAGCAATCGCTGGACGTTCGCAATTTCGGTGTTGAGCTCTCGCCAGCTTGAGCAGGAGAGGCTGTGTACGTTGGAAGTTTTAGTAGCCTAAACAAGTTCAGAGCCCAAGTGTTTGTGGTTCGTTTTAGAGGTTACCAGTGGGAGATGAGGACCAGCAACAGCATTCAGGGCTGGCACCTTTAGTGTAGGAGCAATCGTTGGACGTTCGCAATTTCGGTGTTGAACTTTGGCCAGCTCGAGCAGGAGAGGCTGTGTACGTTGGAAGTTTTAGTAGCCTAAACAAGCTCAGAGCCCAAGTGTTTGTGGTTGGTTTTAGAGGTTACCAGTGGGAGATGAGGACGAGCAACAGCATTCAGGGCTGGCACCTTTAGTGTAGGAGCAATCGCTGGACGTTCGCAATTTCGGTGTTGAACTTTGGGCAGCTCGAGCAGGAGAGGCTGTGTACGTTGGAAGTTTTAGTAGCCTAAACAAGTTCAGAGCCCAAGTGTTTGTGGTTCGTTTTAGAGGTTACCAGTGGGAGATGAGGACCAGCAAGAGCTTTCAGGGCTGGCACCTTTAGTGTAGGAGCAATCGCTGGACGTTCGCAATTTCGGTGTTGAACTTTGGGCAGCTCGAGCAGGAGAGGCTGTGTACGTTGGAAGTTTTAGTAGCCTAAACAAGTTCAGAGCCCAAGTGTTTGTGGTTCGTTTTAGAGGTTACCAGTGGGAGATGAGGGACGAGCAACAGCATTCAGGGCTGGCACCTTTAGTGTAGGAGCAATCGCTGGACGTTCGCAATTTCGGTGTTGAACTTTGGGCAGCTCGAGCAGGAGAGGCTGTGTACGTTGGAAGTTTTAGTCGCCTAAACAAGTTCAGAGCCCAAGTGTTTGTGGTTCGTTTTAGAGGTTACCAGTGGGAGATGAGGACCAGCAAGAGCTTTCAGGGCTGGCACCTTTAGTGTGGGAGCAATCGCTGGACGTTCGCAATTTCGGTGTTGAACTTGGGCCAGCTCGAGCAGGAGAGGCTGTGTACGTTGGAAGTTTTAGTAGCCTAAACAAGTTCAGAGCCCAAGTGTTTGTGGTTCGTTTTAGAGGTTACCAGTGGGAGATGAGGACGAGCAAGAGCATTCAGGGCTGGCACCTTTAGTGTAGGAGCAATCGCTGGACGTTCGCAATTTCGGTGTTGAGCTCTGGCCAGCTCAAGCAGGAGAGGCTGTGTACGTTGGAAGTTTTAGTAGCCTAAACAAGTTCAGAGCCCAAGTGTTTGTGGTTCGTTTTAGAGGTTACCAGTGGGAGATGAGGACCAGCAACAGCATTCAGGGCTGGCACCTTTAGTGTAGGAGCAATCGCTGGTCGTTCGCAATTTCGGTGTTGAACTTTGGCCAGATTGAGCAGGAGAGGCTGTGTACGTTGGAAGTTTTAGTAGCCTAAACAAGTTCAGAGCCCAAGTGTTTGTGGTTCGTTTTAGAGGTTACCAGTGGGAGATGAGGACCAGCAACAGCATTCAGGGCTGGCACCTTTAGTGTAGGAGCAATCGCTGGACGTTCGCAATTTTGGTGTTGAACTTTGGGCAGCTCGAGCAGGAGAGGCTGTGTACGTTGGAAGTTTTAGTAGCCTAAACAAGTTCAGAGCCCAAGTGTTTGTGGTTCGTTTTAGAGGTTACCAGTGGGAGATGAGGACCAGCAACAGCATTCAGGGCTGGCACCTTTAGTGTAGGAGCAATCGCTGGACGTTTGCGATTTCGGTGTTGAACTTTGGGCAGCTCGAGCAGGAGAGGCTGTGTACGTTGAAGTTTTAGTAGCCTAAACAAGTTCAGAGCCCAAGTGTTTGTGGTTCGTTTTAGAGGTTACCAGTGGGAGATGAGGACCAGCAACAGCATTCAGGGCTGGCACCTTTAGTGTAGGAGCAATCGTTGGACGTTCGCAATTTCGGTGTTGAACTTTGGCCAGCTCGAGCAGGAGAGGCTGTGTACGTTGGAAGTTTTAGTAGCCTAAACAAGTTCAGAGCCCCAAGTGTTTGTGGTTGGTTTTAGAGGTTACCAGTGGGAGATGAGGACCAGCAACAGCATTCAGGGCTGGCACCTTTAGTGTAGGAGCAATCGCTGGACGTTCGCAATTTCGGTGTTGAACTTTGGGCAGCTCGAGCAGGAGAGGCTGTGTACGTTGGAAGTTTTAGTAGCCTAAACAAGTTCAGAGCCCAAGTGTTTGTGGTTCGTTTTAGAGGTTACCAGTGGGAGATGAGGACCAGCAAGAGCTTTCAGGGCTGGCACCTTTAGTGTGGGAGCAATCGCTGCACGTTCGCAATTTCGGTGTTGAACTTTGGGCAGCTCGAGCAGGAGAGGCTGTGTACGTTGGAAGTTTTAGTAGCCTAAACAAGTTCAGAGCCCAAGTGTTTGTGGTTCGTTTTCGAGGTTACCAGTGGGAGATGAGGACCAGCAACAGCTTTCAGGGCTGGCACCTTTACTGTAGGAGCAATCGCTGGACGTTCGCAATTTCGGTGTTGAGCTCTCGCCAGCTTGAGCAGGAGAGGCTGTGTACGTTGGAAGTTTTAGTAGCCTAAACAAGTTCAGAGCCCAAGTGTTTGTGGTTGGTTTTAGAGGTTACCAGTGGGAGATGAGGACGAGCAACAGCATTCAGGGCTGGCACCTTTAGTGTAGGAGCAATCGCTGGACGTTCGCAATTTCGGTGTTGAACTTTGGGCAGCTCGAGCAGGAGAGGCTGTGTACGTTGGAAGTTTTAGTCGCCTAAACAAGTTCAGAGCCCAAGTGTTTGTGGTTCGTTTTAGAGGTTACCAGTGGGAGATGAGGACCAGCAAGAGCTTTCAGGGCTGGCACCTTTAGTGTGGGAGCAATCGCTGGACGTTCGCAATTTCGGTGTTGAACTTTGGCCAGATTGAGCAGGAGAGGCTGTGTACGTTGGAAGTTTTAGTAGCCTAAACAAGTTCAGAGCCCAAGTGTTTGTGGTTCGTTTTAGAGGTTACCAGTGGGAGATGAGGACGAGCAACAGCATTCAGGCTGGCACCTTTAGTGTAGGAGCAATCGCTGGACGTTCGCAATTTCGGTGTTGAGCTCTGGCCAGCTCAAGCAGGAGAGGCTGTGTTCGTTGGAAGTTTTAGTAGCCTAAACAAGTTCAGAGCCCAAGTGTTTGTGGTTCGTTTAGAGGTTACCAGTGGGAGATGAGGACCAGCAACAGCATTCAGGGCTGGCACCTTTAGTGTAGGAGCAATCGCTGGTCGTTCGCAATTTCGGTGTTGAACTTTGGCCAGATTGAGCAGGAGAGGCTGTGTACGTTGGAAGTTTTAGTAGCCTAAACAAGTTCAGAGCCCAAGTGTTTGTGGTTCGTTTTAGAGGTTACCAGTGGGCGATGAGGACCAGCAACAGCATTCAGGGCTGGCACCTTTAGTGTAGGAGCAATCGTTGGACGTTCGCAATTTTGGTGTTGAACTTTGGCCAGCTCGAGCAGGAGAGGCTGTGTACGTTGGAAGTTTTAGTAGCCTAAACAAGTTCAGAGCCCAAGTGTTTGTGGTTGGTTTTAGAGGTTACCAGTGGGAGATGAGGACCAGCAACAGCATTCAGGGCTGGCACCTA